>NC_040901.2:4734090-4759090 GCF_900634795.4 Betta splendens | reverse complement strand
GGACCATGGGATCCAGAAACTGAAGGACATGATTTTTTTTTTTCCCTGTGAACTCAGGAAGTGGGAACCCTTAACAGGAAAGCGGACGTCGGTCTTTAGTTATAGGAGGAAGTTTTGCTGGGTGCAGTCTGGGGTAAAAAGCCTGTGCTGATCTATTTAAGCCCTTCAGAAACATTAGTAATGCATGTCTACCATCCCAGCACATCGCTAAAAATAAACCAGATTTGATTAGATATGCAAAATGGACTGCTTTGAGATGTAAACATGTTGCCTGAAGAAACAGTTAACCACAACTTGCTCGCACACTTCTGCATTAATGGATCTGACAGACGTGGCAGTGATCGGCCTACTGAAAGCCCACAGTCAGGAAATCCAAATGTGCTCTCATTTTATTTATGGGTGGGGAAATGGAAAGGGGGAAAAATGCAGTGCAGCGTGTTCAAGCTGAGAGAGGGAGGCAGAAAATACACCAAGGAAACGGTTTTGTTTGATAAAGATCAAAGGGAATTGTTGGGAGAATGAAGTGTGTTTAAGAGTCCTCAAATCCTCACTGCTTCTCCCTTCGCCTTTTATTAAGGGGAGGCTGTGTGTGCGGTGTACGGACTGCATGTGTGTTAGCGCTGCGAGCCCAAGGGGAGGCATTAAGATGAAGTGACAGTTGGATCTTTGAGATATCTCCCAAAGTTTGCTATTGTAAGAGGCAGAGATGGTATCTGAGAGGAGAGCAGATGTGAAGACATGCCAAAACGAGACGTGTGCAGGAAAAGAGCAGGTCAGAGGTCACAGATATGACAAATAAAGGTCATATTCAGGAGTGTGGTCAAATCTTATGGTCAACATGTTACAAGGGATCATGCACAATAATAGAATCTAAATTTAATTAAAATCTAAAAGAGTCTTACATTACAGCTTGCATAATCAATCATATTGATCAGAACGAAGCCCTCTGTAAACTCACTTATTGATGTTATTTTTAATATCTTCTGTGTAAATGTGTCCACAATCCAACTAATTACACTGTTTTCGCAGTTGTCCGATTAAATTAAAAGTTGAGATCCGTTTACCGACGTCTGTCAGCTGATCTGATCTGTGTAACCTAGGCAACCGTCCGAGTCGGCCCGGGACGTAGGAAGCTTTCAGATGTGTAAACATTAGTACGTTTGTTCTACTAATGTGACAATTTTCATTTTTTTTATTTGCAACACGTCAACTTCATCCACTTGCGATTAGTCATCACAAGTAATTACATGGTTTAACTATGATGGCCGTTAATTTGTAGACAGGTTTATCAGGAAACGAAGCAAACTGGTATCGACTGCGTTGTGTCAAACGAACTTGCAATAATGCACCACATGATTATAAGCACTAAGGTTTTATCACTTAATCACAGTTATGTCACCAGGACCCAGCTGGGGAGGAACAAGTTGCATGGTAGGATTATGAGTGGACGCTTAAGGCTAATGGCAGCGTGAACCGGGGCGAAAATCGGAGTCTTCCTCACGCGTGCGCCGCCCACAGTGAGCGAGCGGCCGGGGGGCGTGCGCTCGCTCGTGATCCTTTATTCTTTAAGTGGGGCTGCCATCTTGGCCTGTCTACCCGGAGGCCCCAGCTGGGCAGAGGGGTGGGTCAGCAATCATGCGTGTGACAGGAAACAGGCAGGCCTAAAGGCTGTCAATCACGCCGCCTCTTTATTTCCTCACCATGTGCGTTTCTTCGCTTATCACTGTCTCCTTTCCCTCACCGTGTCTGACAAGCCCAAGATTTCACTTTACAGGAGGAAAAACTGCAAGAAAAGGTGCAAGTGTCCCTCACTCTCTCTCTCTCTCTCTCTCTCTCTCTCTCTCTCTCTCTCTCTCGCTCTCTCTCTCTCTCTCGCTCGCTCTCTCTCACCTGTCTCACATGTCTGAAAGACAGCTAGCAGTGGTTTGTCATTGTAACACTTTAGTGGTCCGTGTTTCCAAATCATGCCCTGCACTTTTTTTCTGCAGACAGCCAGACACATAACATTCCTCAGACGACCGGGCGAGCTAAGTGAGCGAGCGAGACGGGCCGGCGCGCTCTCTCTACCCGAACGCCGCGCGGCGCTCCACGCCGATCGATAGTAATCCTCGGTGGGAGCCGTTTATTTTGGAGCGCGCGTGCGAGGCGCGGCGGGCGACAGAGTCCACATTACCACTCACACACGCGTGGTATAAATCCGGCTGCAGCTGGAGACGGGCCGAGCGGAGCCCGCTCTCAGGCCGGGCCGAGCTCTCCTCCCTCCTCCAGTGAGCGGGGCTCACGGGCCTCCGGGGCCGGAGGACGGGGCCCCTGCCAAAGTCTCTGTTTGTGGGGATGGCGGCTCTCAGCGGCTGGCGAGACCGGAGCTCTCTGTGTGCTGACTCCAAGCTGCTGGATGGTGCTGCCAGAAATTTATATTCCTTTCTACAGTCGCACAGGAAAATGGGTTTTGATCACAAACACGAGCAAGGATTTCATTTGTACAATTCAGACACCGAACAAATTGAACGATTTATTATTAAAAACACCAATCCTGATTATTGTCAAAGCAAAAAGACACTTTTCCAGTGGAGGCTTAGTCCTGGTCTGTTAAATTGTTGACCATCAAATTAAAAAGTGACTAAAAGTGGGAGAAAGATTGGTCTTTGATTGATTTGAGTTTCATTTGAAACCTACTGTACAGTAAAACACAAACCTAGTAGGCCCAAAACTCAAAAGTAACTGCTTCATAAAGTTTTGTAAAGTTTTTTTTAGCTTCTCTTATAGTTTCCTGAACCAGACAAAGTGTCAGGTGAGGAGTAAATGCAGAGAGAACCCAAGTGTGGGGGAACTATTGGTTCCAGCTTGTTCCTGGGCTTTTTAAAATCCCGATACACTGAGAGAGAGACACACTCTGACCACGTCGCTCCATTGGCACTTTTGCTAATTAACACCCACTCCCCGCGTGTAATTTAATAAATCGTTGCAAATGGGCTTTTAAATGTTCAGATAGGATGCTGCGAATGATTTTCAATGGGGTCCGATAATCACGGCGAAAGCTCCGGAGGCTCTGTTTGGCAGCCCGCTGCGAGCGCCTGCCTGGGCACGCTGCGCTGCCGGACTTTTTAGGGATCTGCTTCGGATCTCTGGAGAGAAATGGGCCCGTTGGTGACAACGTGACATGCAGTATCACACACACACACACACACACACACACACACACACACACACACACACACACACACACACACATACACACACACACTGCATTACCTGAGGCGATCTAGCAGCATCCTGAATCTTGCTAACGCTTCTCTGGGGCGAGATGAGACCAGTAAAAATGACCAAAAGCAGCAAAGGGACCATCAAATTCAAAAGAGGCTCGAGGACAAATGTAATTATCTAAGTCCAAATTATTCTCACATGTCTCCCTATAAGCAGATACTGAGCCCTTCTATTATCACATGATGTATGGAAGCGCAGAGCAACCTTAGTGTGCGGCGAGGACAGCATAACGGTGCAGTGGGGGCATATGCTGCATGTAGCTGTACAGGCACATGGGACCTGACCACTCAACTATGTCTGGGCTTTGCAGCAGTCAGCAGCCCGGACACATCCTCAGCAAATCAGCCGCTCCACCTCCTCCAGTGCAGTATAATCACCTCTCGTGACAACATCCTCTCCTTCAAACGTCCCCACAAAGACATTTAAGAGTCCACCTGGGACGCTGACAACCGCACTGTATGTTTACTAGTAATTAGAGGGAGACTTTCAGAGCGACGCTGAAACAAAAGGCCGGTGGGAGAAGGACGGCGAATCATCTGCGTGAACCCATAAACTGGACGGAGCCTCCCCGCCGTTGTGTCGCTTCCCGCGCTCTCCCATCCTTCGCCTCCCTCACTCTGCCTCTCCCTCACGCGCCGTCCCTGGGTGGGATGAGTCATCGAACACAGAGAAGAAAAGGCAGAAGAGGTGGCGTATCCATCTGTACTGGATGTGTGTGTGTGTGTGTGTGTGTGTGTGTGTGTGTGTGTGTGTGTGTGTGTGTGTGTGTGTGTGTGTGTGTGTGTATGTCATTCCCCCTGAGGTGTAGTGCCCTTCACACTCCTTCACAGTGTCATGTCAACCTTGGTGATGCAGACGAACAGTACAGTAAGCTCCACGTGTACATGTACACACACACACGTATCAGACACTGTACTCATACAGTATAAGTATCATTCTTAGCCCATAGAGTCATTTTATGCCTAATGCAGTATTTGGGAACTATTTAGGATCGTTCTGCATAATAATTTGACTTAAGTCCAAAAATACATAAAGGATATTTAAACACCTCAAAAAGAAATCTGGGTTTTCAGGATCTGTAGATCAAAACCCTTCTCATCCTTCATGACCAGCGAAAAATAAAAAATAAAATCACACATCAAGAAGCACGTGTGAAACACTCCGGAAGGTCACAGGGAAGATCGGGGCAGCGTCTAACAAACGAAGAGGCCTTTCATGCACTGACAGGCCCCCTTAATACACTGTGGCGCCTAATGGAGTGAGACACACAAAGACTGATGGGAAATAATTTTGCATCTATAGCGCAGACGAGGGAATAAACACCTAAACTGTGTATCAGTCTTGTGAGGACGGCCCATACGTCTCTGTCACTTCACCACCTGCGTTGTCCGTTTTTGACAAACCGGCTGAGATTATATTTATCTGTCCTGTCGTGGCCAGTGATGGATTACAGCTGATATTTTCAAAATGAGCCTCACAAAGTGGCGATAATGGGGCGATATAAACATTTTCTGGAGCTACGAGCGCGAGGCTTGAAACGTCCTGCACTGTAAGTTGCCTTAAAGAGCTCAGATAATGTATAATTTCGTCACTAATCATCGTCAGCCACCAGTAGTGAAACTAAAGGACGTTTCCTGTGCAGCTGTGGCTGCTGGAGACGACTCCGTCCAGAGACTTGAGTCTGGAGAGTCTGATGTGACGGGGGCTGACGCCGAGCTGTCCAACGCGACGCACGGGGGACGAGAGGGACACTTAGGCTCTCTCGCCGCCTCCCGGTGCCCCTCGCTCGCCCAAAGAGGCCCGTCTCGAAAGATCATCGGCCGCGACAGCTCCGGAGTCAGTCCTGCGACACGGACGCGAATGCGAAGACATACAGTAATAAACACCTGCACACCTCGCGTCGCTCAGGCGTCAGCTGGACTCACTCATCTCGGCGCAAACACGCACTGACACACAGCGTGCGATTGCCTGTGGGCTAGAAACGCACAGAAAGCCTCCTTTCTCTTTCAAGAGACTGTACGAGAGGATGACCCACTTAATCCCACAATTTGGAGCGCCTGTGTGTGTGTGTGTGTGTGTGTGTGTGTGTGTGTGTGTGTGTGTGTGTGTGTGTGTGTGTGTGTGTGTGTGTGTGTGTGTGTGTGTGTGTGTGTAAAAAGGCCTCCCAGCGCCCGCAGACAAACAATAAACAAAACCAACCAGCTCATGGTATAGCGGAGACGCTGTGTGTGTGTGTGTGTGTGTGTGTGTGTGTGTGTGTGTGTGTGTGCTCTACATTTACATCTTCATCTGCTGTACAGGTACGTGTAAGGACCATTGGGGTGTGTGTGTGTGGGGGGGGGGGGTTGCCCACGTTTGTGAAGAATTACTTGGCAGCAGAAAGTAATCGTCCATTTCCATTACTGGCCAATGAAGAGCTCCCATTTAATGACCAGGAATCGCGGCGAGGACCCTCTCTCTTATTTCCCTCCTCTCTCCTCCATCACTCCCCCCCTCGCTCTCCATTCCCAGCCATCGGAATGCACTTTCATCTCCTTTAATACAGCCATGAAACGTGGGGCAGCGCCATAAATCTGACCCGCCATAGGTGCAGCGCCGGGAGCCCGGTGGATGGAGGCCCGGCGGGGTCAAGGCTGCAGAGCCAGTGCCCCCAGTGCTACACGGTACAGAGCGAAGCCAGCTCCTCACGCATGGGCAGACAGAGTGCGGGGCACGGCCCGCTCCACATGCATCCACAGACTCCAGCCTCAATAGGACACTAATGGGATTCAGTTCTGATGGCGCTGCGGAGTCGAGTCCTGATACGAGCCGCACGGCCCTATCCCTCACAGAGCACAGAGGGCCATTCACCACAGGAAGGACAATGGTGAAATGTGGACCTTTATGGTCTTCATAGATCTTAAGGTTAGAAGAAGATGAATTAATTAAAGATGAACTTTTAAACACAACTACAACCTGGGTCTGTGGTCCGTCCACGCGCCTCAACGAACTCTGGGAGCATAATAACGGTTGTGCATTATTTAAAAGAGCAGGCGTCACCGCGAGCCCAAACCCAACCCATAATGCACCTGTGTCTTGCCGAGTCATCCATTTTTGAGTCACAAACTGGCGATTGTTAGCTAAAATATGAAATCCCACGGGGGCTTTAGTCAGAGTGAAAAGGTCGTGCAGGTGTGTTGTTCCTGACAAAATAGAAGCTGTTCATCCAGAAACAATCATAAACTAGAGTTGAAGCAAAAGTGAATTACAAAAACATTCTCTTTTCTTTTTATTAATATTTTTTAAATTTTAATAAGAATTAGAGCAAAATAGATAGAAATATGCCACAGTACATGTATAAAAACATACAAGTTTTAAGTGTCCTTTAACTTGGATGACCACTCCACCCACCCATCTATTATCCGAACTGCTCTTCCACCCTGGACAGGTCACCAGTCCATCACAGGCTGATCAATAACATCACTTCTTTTATTAACAACAACCAACAAGGCTCCCAGGCTCGAGCAAAATGGATTTCTGCTCACAAACCAAACCATTTTTTTAAACTATTGAGTTTTGTTCAAAGCATTTTTAGCAAAACAATTTGCAATTTATGAATTTATTTTGGCGGAGACATAGCTGAGAAACAACTGCGTTTGTAGATTTTGGAAAAAAGCTGCGGAAACGACTCAAATGACATCACTTTGAATTCGCGTCCCGTTTTAGGGATATTTTTGTAATTTGCCAACTAAAAATATCTGCCGCAGCGACAAGTTCGAGCCACAACTTCGTTCGGTCTCAACCAAGAGCAGCGCGGCCGCCGTCCAAACTTTTGCACCGACTTGTGTCTCCCCCTTCACCATTTCAAGACAACATGCATTTTCCTCCAAATGCCATAATGCTTTTGGCTGCGTGAGCGCTAAGTGCGTCTCCATTGAGACAGGCCTGACCCTGGCAGCGGTGCCGAGGGACATACATCACTGTGACCTTTGTGAGGTCTGAGCTGCAGCCTGCTGCCTTTGTCCCTAACCGGTCCCGCACAAAGCGACTTTTGACCGAGAACAGAGACAGAAGGAGGCCAGCGATGGTTAGATAGCAGCGGAGGGGAAAGGGATGAATGGATAAAGGAGGCCCGCACTAATGGCCCCTGTGTGTTTTGTAATTAGGCGCTTTGTCAAGGCGCACAGCGGAGGAGACGGAGGTGGTCGGACGACGGCCGAGGAACCGGGTCAAGAGAGAAAGGAGGACGCGGAGAGGACGGAGATCCAGACGGACAGAATGAAGCCGACGTAAGAGAGAGGACGACTGTGAGCGTTAAGAGACAACGGAGCGGACGTACGACGTTAAGAGACAAGAAGGTCCCACGGTCTGATCAGTCATCGTTACGAGTATGTGTGTGTGTGTGTGTGTGTGTGTGTGTGTGTGTGTGTGTGTGTGTGTGTGTGTGTGGGGCGGGTCATGTGCTGTTAGGCTCGTCATAGTGGGGAGCCACACAACAGTGTTGATGTAGACGAGTGGAAATTACTTGGCTTGTCTTCAGAAAGTCCATTTGATAAAATATGCATGTTCAGAATCATTTCTTTTTAATGTCAAACACAAAAAAGATTTAGCGAACTGCTATTCACACTGCAGATTCCATAAGACGTGTCAATATTTGGGACAGAAGATGAAATACTATCTGCAATCTCCATTTTGTGCTTTACATATTTAACTTTTATTCATGATATAACTGTGATATATATGGATTCCCCTTGTTTTTAGATTATTTGTATGATCTGGCACTCAGTAACTCTCTCTTTGGAAGAGCTTTGGAAAACTGTTGCAGTTCTAAGTTCTCAGTTCTGTGTGTGTGCGTGTGTGCGTGTGTCATTGTATATCATTGTCATTGTCAGTGTACACATATACGTCCGTGTCTGCTTTCGTACATCTGTTTGTTCTGCACACGTGATGAGGGACGGGCATCACGAGGGCAGCGCTGTACGAGGGAACGAAGCAGATCAGTCAAAGACTTAAAGCCTCGTCCCCCAGTGGAGGAAACAGACGAGCTTTGATGTTGATGTGAACAAATAGAAGAAGCCAAAATCAGCGGAATGAACCATTATCTGCTGTGGAGAGGCCCTCCCATCAGGAGCGTGTGGAGGATGGAGCTACAGAAAGAGGAAAGAACCACAGAAAGATGGAGAGAGAAGGAAAAGGGGAGTTACAAAAACCTCAATAATTAAAAGCCAAGTTTAGCGCATTTTGAAATAAGACAATCAATCGCCAAATAGTAATATATGTTGTTAGCACATCAGGCTAATTGTCCAAAGAGACAACCTATTATCTTTATGCTGAAGAGGAAATAAATGCCCTGGAATAAAATTCTGATACTGAACCTATATTCACTGATGGCTGAGCAGAACCAGGCCAAATAAGTCTATTCACTGTTATATATTTGTCATTTACCCATTCCGAATCAGGCTTTGCCAAAAGCAAAAGCACAAGGGTTCAGTAATTTGTTTGAGAAATGAAGCGAGGAGTGTTTAAAGGCACGGGGAACGTGTTTGCGCGCGCCGACACATGTTAACTACCGTTTGCATTGGTTGAAGGGGGGGGGGGGGGGAGAAAAAAGTGGGTCAGATGCACAAAAGCAATTGTGCGCAGGGCTAACGAGCGGCAGCGGGAGCGGCGCTGGAGGGAGGAGGCTCCAGGCGGCGCTGACCCGCGGACGGAGGGTCCATTTCAGGTACAGTCCCTGCAAAAGCAAAAGCCAAGGGGGTTGTAGAAACTGACGACCTGTCCACGTGTGAGACACTGTCTGCTTTGGCCTCCAGGGGGCGGATCGCAATGATTTTAGTGATTTGAGACGGCGTCTCATTGTCGAGGTTCAGCCACCAGTACGTTGAGTCCAGTCCCTATTGGAAAGGAAGTGACCCATCAGACGGGTCAACATTCAATCTACTGTGTTTCCACCTAAAATCCCAACAAATGGATGCAAAACACCTGACGCGGAGGCTGTTTCGAGCCTTCCAGGGCTCATACTCAGATCCTGGCTGAGGTCCCGCGCCGCGGAAACCTGACAGTGACGGAGCGCCGGCTCCTAAAAGTTGCAATTAGTTTGCGCCGCCACATCTGCAGAAGGGCAGTCGCCTTTAATGAACATCAGCGGCGCTAATGGAGCGTAAAACGACACTGGAAAATACATGATGTCGTGGTCAGCGGGGGAACGACTCCATCCGTCAGGCCCCTCATCCCCACACAGGCAGCGCCACGCGTCTATTTACGCGTGGGAGCATTTAAGGCTCTAAATAATAACGTTGTGGGGACGTTGCACAGCTTGAACCATCTGATCTGTCTGGTTTAATAAAAACTGCTCCCATCTGAAACGTCCTCTTTGCTGCACTCTCTCTGTCTGTTCCTCTTATATTTTAATAACTTTAAAAATTTCCCCAGGTTCCTCTGTTGTGAACTTGACCGAGCCTTTGGTTTATTCATGAGGTTCAATGAGGAAGGTCTTTGATGTGCATGAATTATGGAAAGGCAACATGTTTTTGTGTGATCCTTCATTTCCGTAAATACGTGCAGCCCTGCTGAGTTTTCACCGTTGTAGCGGTGAAAGGCACATCCACACCTGGACAAATAGAAAACTGATAAACGTGACAAAAGTCAATGCCTCTAATGTTGTTCCTGGCTTAAAACGCCCGCGGCTGAGCTGGTGTTTTTCCCCCTTCTTTCACAAAAACATGCACATTTTTTTCCGATTAAAAAGTTGTTCTGTGCCTCAAAGTTTTCTTTCATTGTCTGTATTCAAACCTCTACAGTAAAGTTACAGAAGAGCTTCACATTTGTGGTCTAGTGGTCGGAGCAGCGTTAAGGACAAGGCACAAAACCGAGTGTGTGATATTCACAGAGTCTAAAAAGTGGCCTTTGAACTCACCACTTGCAAAGACCTGACGACAGACCTCTCCTTCAAACATCCCGGTTTTGTTCTTGGCGACCGTTTGGGCCTTTTCTCCAGAAACAGAAGTGTGATGAGGAGAGACCGGTCCTGGTTCTTGACTGGTGACAGTCAGCGCAGTTTACATTCTTTGAGGATTCATAACAAACTGTAACAGCCGAATCTCGACGTTGGCGCTGCTTTGTTTTCCAAGCTTTGTTTGGGCTGCGACTGTGTGGGTCCGACTGCACATCGACCACAGAGTGTTATTCTGTTGACTGCACCCAAAGAAACAACTGAACATGATAAAAGAATAAATAAAATCTTTCACATCCAGTTACATTCATGGAACCTCCTGCAAAACTAACTAAGCTTTAGTCATCACAGATCCTCCATTGTGTTGTATTATGTATGTATTACAACTGTTGTGAATAGACTTTTATACAAACATTGCTTTCATTATTTACTGTTATTGTTGAGCAGTGATATCTTGCGTACATAAGTCCTGGGATTGGTGACAGCCTCAACCCCCCGCTCGTCCCCGAGTCCAGCGAGCGCCGACTAATCTCAGCCTGTCTCTCGTTTGATTGGTTTGCGGCGTCCGCGCCACATAACTAGAACATTCCTGTCAAGTGAAACGGCAGCGCCGCTCCGCCGGGCGCCGGGGCCGAGGAGAGCGCGGCGGCCCCGGCTCCTCGCTCGGCCGCGCTCGGCCCGCTTTACCCCCGCGCGCCGGCACACAGCGCGGGCAGGAGTGATATAATTAGAATGGAAATTACAGAAAGTTACAGGCGAGCTAAATCCCCCCGCGCATCGCGTGGCTAAAAATGTCCCGGGCAACGCCAGTGGATGTATCACCATAGCAACAGCCTTCTTCTGCACTCTATTTTCAGAGCGAAAAAAGGGAGAACCGTACACAGAGGGCGAGCGAGCGAGCGGGAGAGAGAGAGAGGAAGAGAGAAATGCAAACATTGGCGTTTCTGCAGAAATTGATACATTATTCAAGTACGGAAAACATCTGAGAGTGAGCGCTGGCAGGTCGGGAGGTGGGCTGCAGCCCGCGCCTGCTTGTCAGCGCTGAACTGAATTGTCTTGGGGGCGTTAGTGTGACGGTCAGACAAGGACAATGGCTCGCTGCCGGCTTGACTTACGCGCCTCGGCAGAGGTCAAGGCTGAAACGCACACCGGCAGCCAGAGACGTGAGCGACGACGCGGCGTCGGGGGCGAGACTTCCTCTTTGAGTCAATCACGCATCAAACAGGTCCAAGATGAACTGCTGAGCGAAGAGAATCATCTGCTGGAGGGAATGGGAGTCATCTGGGCATTAGGAACCGCGTGGAAACCGGCGCTGGGGTTCAGAGCAGAGTCGAGGGCACGGCGTCCTTGTCCGCGGGTCAGACGTCGACGGCGCTGAAAACCGACCTCAAGACCAAGTGGCGTGAAAACAACGCGTCACAATGGAATTTAGTCTCCATTTCGCGATTCTTTTCAGGTTCGGTTCAATTCATTCATTTCAGCACAATGTGGTTTATTGGCACGGCAGCTGAGAATGAAATGCCAAGCACAAAGACAAAAGATCCGCATTTTTCCTCCCTCTCTCTCTGCTGGAATATTCAGGTTTTAAATGAAAGCATACTCTTTCCCCCCTCTCGCTCCCTCTCTGTCCATCTTTCCGTCTCCTAATGTTTCTCCTGCCCCCCAGGGGGTCTGATTGAGCGGGCTGGGAGGCATGGATCTCTCTCTATTGATCCGCATGCTGAATCACTTATCCCTTTTCCAATGGCTTTCATCACCGCACTCAGGTTTTAACACTCGCTACATGCACAGATTTCCTCACTCCTGCAGCCAAGATCCGGACTGAGACATGAAAAACGCTCCTCAAGTGAAAAGAAGACCCCAATTGGACCGCAAAAGGCCCGCGATGACGTGCGCTCGCTCCCGAAAGGAGCGTGCAAAGTTGATCAGGAGGCAAGTGCCTCACGGAACAAAAGGCAATATCAAGGATGAACCCGATTTCCAATAGCAATCAATCAGAGCGCAGAAAGAAATGAGGTCATAGTAATATATTGCAAAGAGATCCAGCTGACTTCCTGCATGTGCTAATGGACACAACAGATTATTTTACTAACAGATGGTTCGATTGTGTAGAGTTCAAGTATGAAAACGTAACATGCTGACCATGCGTGCGCGTATCCAATTACCTTTTGTCTTTGTGTGCAAGTGCAGCCAAGAAACACTGTATCTGCAACAGGTCAAAGGTCAGAGTCCATAAAAAAAAGCAGCGTATTCATGCAACGGGAGGAATTATCATGGAGCCGTTTCCAAAAGGCCGATTTTGGGCATTCTGGCGCTGCCCGCGTCCTGTCTGATCCGCTTGATCCGGCTATTTCTTCGCGAAGCCGAACATCTCGCCGAGACGCGGGGCGGATGAGCGCCCGCCATCTGACTAAACGCCGCACAGATCGTTCAGCATCCGCACAGAGGTGAAACTATGCAGACGAGGCAAAGGCCGAGACGTATATTTATACGCCACAGAGCCCTGCACAAACCTGATATTATAACCATCCATTAACTTGTCATGCAATGACTTCGTTCCTTCTGCTGAACCGGCCAGAAGAGGAAAAAGACGGAATAAACAAGAAAGTATCTGACTGTTGCTATGGGATGTTTATGAATAAAACAATGGTGTAGCCATCGCTTCTTTGTAGATGTTACAGGGCTCCAGCGCTCGGGGCTCTGGGCTCGTTCCCTTTGGTTGCACTGCTGTACGTCTCTGTAAACACGCTCTGGTTCGGGGTGAGCTCAAATGTTCCCCACTTCCAGCACCTGGAAGCGAGCACTAAAAATATGTTCCCTGCCTCACTGCTGGGAGATGTGCGAGAGCTTGCTCGAGTCGTCGCGAAACAAGCGATGGGGGGGGATTTGTAGTGAAAGGAGGCCAACGCTGTAAAGACAGGTCCCCGGTGGTCGCGCAGCTTTTTTGCAGTGTCAAGCAGATGCCTGTGCGCTGATACAGATGCTTTCACTGCGAACGGACTCCAGCCCGGCAGAAAACAAGCCTCTGCACGCGTCTGTCTGCCGGTTCATGTCTTTGACTGACAATCACTCTCTCTCCTCTGCCTCTTTTAATTCTTCCTCCCCCTTTTGTCCTCTCTCTCTCTCTCTCTCTCTCTCTCTCTCTCTGCCTATATTTGACTTTATCTTTGCCATCAAACATGACAATTTGTCATTGTTGACACCGCTCGCTCCGACCTCCGGCGCGCTTCGTCGCTTTGAACCTCCGCGTCCTTCTGTTGGGACGACTCGCGTGCACAGAAGGACAAAAAGTGCCAGAGAGAGAGAGAGAAAGAAAGAGGATAGAAGAATAATGATGAGTATTCAGCACAGGGTTGAACGTCCACTGGAAACAAGGGCGCCGGATCAAATGAGACAAAAAGAAAGACGGGGAACAATTAGATGAGTCCATGATCAGGACACGAACTGACGACTAGATCGTGTCTCAAGGCCTTTGGTCACTTTCATGGAAAGGAGAAGAAGTTGGAACAATGGCAGCGTTTTCCCAGAACTGGAGCAAACCCAGACGCGCGAGGGGGAAAAAAGGGAAGAATGGGTAAACGCACAACCTGTTTCTGCCAAATCGACAGTGGCCTCAAACCAACTTTGTTTATTTGTGTGTTCTCAAACACTTGGATCATTTTGCTTATTCTCTCCTGGTCTTTTTTTAAAATTATTATTAAGGGAACTACTAAACGTGTTCCGGAGCTTAACTACGCTATAAACCAGTCGTCGTACACTGTCGCCATTGCAGATAAGCGCCGAAATATTCAACACAAAGCCGAAGAACAGACACGGCAGTATGTAGATATTAGATGCACTGAAATCCATATTAATCCAAAGATCTTTAGTGCGAAATCCGCATTCAATCCAAAAATCTTGAGCAAACAGTCGGCGGCTCTGACATATTTGGAGGAAAGCACTTTATAGCCCTGTTCATTTTCCCTTCTGACGAGGCGAGGGAACCTGATTGTTTAGGATTATAATTCATGATCATTTGTGCAGAAAATTGACATCGTGGCTTAATGATATAGTGCTGCCAACAACGGGGACGCCAATTTTATACCGGGCGAGCTGCGCTGAAACCCATCCACGTCTAATGGAACGAGGAGTGGGGACAAATTCATCGTCACAATCCTCGGTCAAGTCCTGTTTGTGCGTCGCTAAGCGGAGGGTTCGCTCCCAGAACTTCATTGTTTCTCTTCATCTTGGAGAATTGGAGCTGCGAACTATATAAGACTATATCACTCAAATTACACTTTTAAATTCAAACATTTAAAAAGCATTGAAGACTTGAAGCTGCCACATTACTGCACTCGCAGCAGAGAATGAACGAGGACGACATAATGTAACGTTGAATAAGCAGCCATGATAATGAGTGAGTGAGAAAGCATCTGAACTGCCGTGACATTTACCGTGATCCACCCCCTGATTACTGGTATTTGCACGGTGGCGGTGAGTTTGTTTAAACCGTTTGTTGATACTGGTTTCCAGTACAAATTGATTTGCATCTGATTTGTTGTTGAACAGATGAAGCTTTTTTTTCCAGCGTGGTGGATGCAAACTAAAAATGGCTCCGATTGTCCCTAATTGTGCAGTTCTTCTGAACTTTGCCTCAGCACTGAGACAATGATCATGTCACTGTCACACGAGGCAAATTGTTCCTTTCCCTGCTGTTGTCGATTGTTATTTAGAGCAACCTCCGCCTCAGTCACCTTTCATTAAATCTGACCTTTCACATGACCTCGTTAGAGGCTTCTCATCACATGCATCCAGTTCTTCAGGGTCACTCTCCTCCTCTTCAGTGCTCTACTGCCAGTAACTTGACTCCATCAAATTTATACATTATCATCACTAGGTACAAATAACTGGTAATAATCATTGTCCTTGAGGCTTTGGGACAACTTTTAAATACTAGAGAATATTACTGGAATACTGAGGAAACTGTTAAGCATAGCAAACCTAAAATCCATAGTTTGTGGTGTAATTTGTGGTGAATCGCAGCATATTACAAGAACAATAAGAACCACTGGTACAGTATAACTGTGTATGGACACAGCAGGATTGATATGCTCACAAGCAGCTGATTGTTAGAGGTGCCGGTGCCTGACAGCCCTGATGGTTCTGTCCAGCATTAACACCTTGTTTCAGGAGGAAAGAGAACACACACACACACACACACACACACACACACACACACACACACACACACACACATACACACACACACGCACGCACACGCACGCACGCACGCACGCACGCACGCACGCACGCACGCACACACACACACACGCACACACGCGCTTTTTCAATTTCGCCGGTTCGTTCTTCGACCATAGATTCTTGCCCGTCTATTAGCCCGTATGCCCTGAGCTTCCACGCGTGTGCTGTGTAAACGCCAGGCAGACATGCAACAGATGCGCAGCTTTGTGATTAGCAGGCGCCGACTCCTGCTAAGCTCTGGATGGAGCGGGGGACAGACAAAGGGGGGGGCGGGCGTCACAGCGGCAGCGAGCGGGGGAGACAAGCGAACGCGGCGCCGCTCAGGTTGCACTTTGCATGAACAATAGAGGTCATGTTGAGATATCGAGTCTACCTGTAGCGTCGGCGCGGGGAGGAAAGCAAAGGTCACCAGGGGCTAAGACAGTGTGTGAGGCGGGTCATGCATCAGGTTAACGCACAGAACAACACGCTTCGATTAATGAATCAATCCTGAATCCTACATAAACACAAACCTGTGCACGCAAATGGCATCACATCATCACTTCCAACAAAAAGTGTGTGTTTAGGAGTCGAGCTGCTGTGAGGATCCAACACACACACACACACACACACACACACACACACACACACACACACACACACACACACACACACACACACACACACACACACACACACACACATAGATGGGCTTAATCCATGCCTGCATTGCTGGAGAGGTATTATGATTAACAAAGGAGGAGAAAGATAGAGAAACAATCCTTTTTTAGTGGGTTTAGCTCCAGGATATGATTAGTAGCAACCCACATCAGGTGAGACGCGTAACAGCACTGTGCTCGTACGCCAATAGCGGGAGAGGGGCAGAACGAGGGGGAGAGACTCTCTGAAAGAGTCAGTGGTCTTCTTGTAAGAAAATTCAATAAATCTTTAAGAGGACACGGATGAGTGGTACAATTTGATGAATGGAGCCACATGCACGTCGATAAAAATGATAAAAACACATCGGCGCCGCAGTTACAATGCTTCAAAACAGACAGGAAAACAAAGGCACATTTCAAAAGGAAGCCCGGTGGAGCAGAGGAGGCGATGGAGGGAGGAGGAAGGAATATGAATGGGGCAGAGGGAGGAGATAGCGGCGGCTCTCTGTCGGGCGCGGCAGGTTAATTTGCTGCTGTCAGAGCGAGGGCTTTCCCTCCAGCCGCCCTTATCTTTGTTGTCCTCCTGGATGTCGGTGTCAAACCGAGAGGCGGCGCGTGGATCCCGCCTCGACACCGGTTGCAGCCCAGAAGTGACAGAGTAGCAGCTTTACACTGTAATCCTGTACTTACGTCAATTAAGGGGCTGGAGAATGGATGGGAGGACCCAAATGTGCCTTGTAAAGCAGTAATCGCGCGCATGTGAAATTGCATTTCGCAGAACCGCATGGTAGCGACTGTGCCGGAGAAGGAAGACGGACTGGATGCTCGGCTAATTGTGCTGTATTTAGGTACGATTTTTTTAATTGCTTCAACAAGGCCCAGTCATTGTTGACGGTGCCGCTGAGAGCCATTCGAAGGAAACCAGATGCAGAATAATGACTTAAAGTGTTGTGGGATGAGTGTCAGGCATGAGGACTTAGGGGCCTTAAAATGTTGTACATTAACTCAAATAGGATTTGCAGCAGCTATAGTGAGGCTCCACAGTAACGCAGTCCCGTGGCCGAACCCAGAACGTGCGGTTCTTCAAGGTCCAGAGCCAAATTCTGGAGATGAAAGCGAAAATTCACTGCAGCGCGGGACAAAAGCACTAACAATTCACAGGAATAAAGGTCACTGCAACAGCGGGAAACTAACAAATCACCTAAACAGAAAATAACCCGTTAAAGAAGGAACGAAGAAGAAATCACTGCAAACAGGAAGAACAATACCGAGATCTAAGGAAATGAATGGAAACTGTGAATGACAGCTGGCAGTTGAGCAGGACGAACAAACACAGGTTCAACGTGAAGCAGATTAGTCTAAACAGTCTGTACTCAGACATGACAGGAACCAAAGGAGCGGTCTGAACCCAAACAGCACCAACGTCCTGTGGCCGACCTGCATCATCGAATGATGTCATTTCATAATACGGTGTGCGAAGGCAGTGACATTAAGGCCCCGAACATGTTTCACCACACTATGTGACACACATGGAGCCTGTGGGATGTGACTGACGTCTGAGCCCATGTCTGCACATAACAACCAATGTCTCATTTCCCAAATTTCCAAGTATTAGCCCTGACCCTTCCTTTGGATGTCACCATGCACGTCAGGGACGCGCCACTTCTCCCTCAAACCATGTTGGACATGAAGTGCATTGCGTCCTGTCCAGTATGTGCCGATGGATAAAGACTCAAACCTTTTGCTGCAAATGGAGTAAGCGGAGATGTTTTCACATCCAGGCCACGCGCCCGCGCTCTCCCTCTCTGCGGTTCTGATCCATGTCAGCCATCAGCAACAATTCCCCGGGAGACGTCCCACGCTGATGACATCATCTCTCAGCATGGGAAGCTGATGGATCCCTCGCCGTTTT
Source organism: Betta splendens (assembly GCF_900634795.4). NCBI lineage: Eukaryota > Metazoa > Chordata > Actinopteri > Anabantiformes > Osphronemidae > Betta > Betta splendens. The sequence goes on along the minus strand of NC_040901.2, from coordinate 4,741,104 downwards.
GGTGCCCGCGGTTTTGATGAAGTGGCGGCGCAGGTAGCTGGGGGGGAGGTGAGGGGAGGACGACTGCCAAAAACACCCGTAGCGCTTTGTCAACGTCAGGGAGGTGCACCCAGGGTCCACATGCGGCCCAGACAGAGATTAAGAGCAGGGAGGAGAGTGTGTGTGTGTGTGTGTGTGTGTGTGTGTGTGTGTGTGTGTGTGTGTGTGTGTGTGTGTGTGTGTGTGTGTGTGTGTGTGTGTGTGTGATCAGATATATCAGGTTATCTTACTACACCTCCATCTATTATATAGTGAAGCATCTACTCACCCACATGACTCGCTGCACTTACATCTGGCATGTGCATTTACACACGCCTCCCTGTGATTCCATCCATCCCTTATTGAACCTTTGGCCTGTGAACCGGCCCGGGCTAAAGAGTCACACGGGGAAGTCGAGTGAGAAAGGAAAAGGAGGGAGGACAGATGAAGTGTCTTGCGCTCGCTGCGGACGAGCAAAGCGTCTGCTCCGGTTCCTGCGGCGCCGGCGCCGTCCAGCAGGGGGCCTCGCGCGGGTAAAGTGCAGTTTAACTGGCACGCGGGCGTTCTGTGGACGAGGCCCGGAGCCGGAACTCCGTCAAGGGCGAATCAGACCTGTCAGAGAGCATCGAGCCGCGTTGCCACGGCAACGACGTTAGCGCCCGCGAAGGTCACAAGACAGAGTGTGTGTTCCCGTCCCGCTGGGTGGCTGTCGTGAATGACAGGCGTTTAGACCCGCCCCCTGCCCACACGCGCATACATCTGTGAGATCCTGATGGGGGCACTCACAACATACCACGTCCACCAACCAAACGCTTAAGCTCAACTTCTGCTTTCAGCCTAAAAAGTATCTACATACGTTACATACGAGGAGGCCGGCGCTGATTATTGGAGCTCAGACGCAGGTTGATTCCATCCCGCGTTTATATTTGGGGGAATATGAGGGCGCTGTGAGATGTATCCGTCTAAAGGTGTTCTATTTTTATTGAGTCCTGGGATGAGAGCGCAGAACGCAGGCGAACGCACAAACAACACGCACAAACCCACTTCTCAGCAGGTTCACAGGCTCATTAGAGTTTTCCCAGCTGTCTGGAGAGGATCTGTGGGACGTCGCCATCACTTACCTCAACTACATAGGGATCAGTAACACACACACACACACACACACACACACACACACACACACACACACACACACACACACACACACACACACACACATACACTGAGCTCACAGCGACGTGTATTGTTTTTTCTACGGCTGCTGGCTGGATGATGAATGTGCTGCTCCGCTGCGTGTCCTCCCTTTGTTAATAGAGTGATAGAGTCCCAGTGGCACCCTGCGCTCGCCGCCGCTCCTCTCAGCTGCAGGAAGTGGTCAGAAATAGGTACATCAGGCTAGAAAGTCACTCGCATCTGAATAAGGTCAGAAGCTTTGGGATTTTTTTGTGATTTTTCATGATAAAAACGATGAGTTGCATGTTTTTGCCGCTAACTTCACTTCTGGAGTCTCAGAGGGAAAAAAAAAAAAAAAAAAACCCTCTTAAATGATGGCGAAAATGCTGAGCTACAACATGCAGCCGTGTCTCCAGGCGTCGGCTCCGCCCTCCTCCTCCCGCTCCGTTGGTCAAGTTCACGGCCCAACACCTGCCACTCATCTCGATGAGCCGTCTGCTTCGGAGCGCGGCGCGTAGCCCCGGGCTGCGAGCTCCACCGTCAGCGGAGTTCACAACAGCAGCTCGGGAAGCGGCTCGTCTCCAAACAACGCTCTGCACCCCTCTTTTTCTCCTGTCAGACTTAAAAAGCTGGAATTCATATTTGAACAACAAAAAAACCAAAACAATATTTGAACTGATTCTGTGTCACACTACTGTATGTTCAAACTCAAAATGTACAGTCCATAAGCGTAACACTGTTTGTTTAAGTCAATTATTCAGTGAATCTTGCCGTTCAGCACCTCCTCTCTTGACCTTTCAATGACCTCAATCAACAAATCAAAATGAGTGACGGTATCGGAGAGCAAAGTCATCAGATAAGTGTGTGGGAGCATCTGGGTTATCTACACCGTAGACGGTACAATGGCCGACGAGGGAGCGGCACCGCCGACCTTAGGAGTAACATCTACATGGCTAAAATACATGTTGTACTTGAAATAGCAAAACATACTTACAGTATCAGCTAGTAAATGTGTAGTAGCTCTCTTCATATTATGTGTTTCATATTAAACTGGCCTCATGCCCCAATTGATGTACTGTTGCCATGGTTACACGAAGCTCATTCCAGGATATCTACAATAAGTCGCCTATATATGTTGACCCGGGGTCAAGCTGACATGTAATAACTACATTCATTTCTGCGTGTGCTTGTGATGACGGCCCTGCCTGCTTTCTGTGTTGGACCATATTCTCTCAACATCCTTCTTTGTTGGTTGATTTGTTGAGACTACAAATTATCTTCAATTACCCAAAGAGCACTGAACAACAGGTACCATTTTTATGCAATTTAACACTGCAGCATAATGTGTCCCTGGTACGTTTCATCCGCTTCGAGCACACGCTGATGACTGTAGCTCTCTTGCATCAATCCATCCTTAACACACGTCTTCTACTATCACAAACCTTCATCCTGGTGTGGATTTACTTTATTCCCTGTTGAATCAAACTGCAGTCCTCAGCCTGGGGAGTTTCTCTCGTCTAAACATAGACCCGGGAGAGCGACTGTGATCGACTGAGTCTCTGGAGTAGTGCTTTGCATCCATCCAGTCAGTTCAGTCAGGTCGTAGTGTAAATGTAGTGTCTGTGAACCTGGCTGTGCTTTAAAGCACGCATTTGAGTGTGGGCTCGAAATCCTCAATCGAAACAGGGAAACGTTACAAGCACGGAGAGAAAAATCCTTCCGGTAAGTCAAGATGTATGTTTTTTTATTGGAATCATTTAATGACATGATTTACCTTTAAATTAATATGAAGGTATTAGAATTATGTTCTCTTCTTCCGCACCCAGTTTACCCAGTTTAGTAGAAATGAGTACAGCTACCGTAAGTGAAGCAGAATCTTACTTCCGCCTGTTCATTTTTGTTTACAGTCACCCCGCATGCATTTAATGAATTTGTACAACGCTGACGTACGTGTCACCGCATGTATGTCAACGTCTTGCCCCGCTATTTATAGAGCCGTCACTCGTCGCAGCAGAGGATCCTCAGCCCGTGGTTGTGGCAGCTGCTGTCAGTCCACTGGAGTCAAAGCAAAAGTGACATTGTTCTGAAGTGATCGCTGGACAGAGCGCCGAGAAACACCACCGAGGTGATCATTTACCACCGCCGACATGTCGCCAAGAGAAAGAAATATCACAGATTACCGCTTCAACCAATGGCAGCTGGAAGCCTGCGACGCCCTTGAAGCCAGCTGATACCTAAGCCTCTCTGGATCAAGGTCTCTTGTATCCGGTCCCACAGCCTCACTTGGCATTCCGGCTTCGGTGTCGAGGCTCTGCGGGCGACGGGAGAAGATTTAGGGGAAGACATTTCAGCGGATGAGCACAACAACAACAAATAGAAATGCAATGAAATAAACACTAGTAGAGGATGAAGCGCGTCGGCGTCTGTGATCCTTTTGCATCATTGCGTTTGAGCTCTACTTTGTAATCTTTACAGCTCGGCCTGCTTGTCTTTTTTCAACTTGTGTCACTTTTAACAGAAGTGCTGTTTAGTAAGGGGGGGGGGGGGGGGGGAAACAGCAAGTGAAGGAGAAAGGCAAGAGGAGCTTTTCAAAGTTGTGATGTTTGACCTAGAAAGAAAAAATGCCTACGAATCCTCTTTGAATTTGTGTTTGGAATTAAAAGTGGCAGAACACTCAGGTTGCGATTTGCAGGGTCAGACTGCAGCTTTATTTACTGGAGCTGCTACATGGCGCGTCCCAATCAATGGCGGCGGCGAAGTTTTAACGGCTCATTAATGTTTACCGGCTTTGATGAGAGAGAAGTGGCCGCCGTCGCCGACTCGATCGCGGTTTTATTCGCTCGACATCGCGTTGGAAACGATCCACGCGGACGCACAAAGGCAGAAGAGCTGCGGGCTTATAGTGAGGAGAGTCCTATGCTGTGCCGAGCCACCATATGCACACACAGTGACACAATGTTGTGACTGATAAAATGATCAAATGGCGGCAGAAGGCTGATTACAAGGAGTGATTCACCGTCAGCAGATGTTGCGTGATTATAAACAAGAGGATTTTTGTCAGAGCCATGAATCAAACTGCCTGCCCTAATGCTGCCGTGTGCTGTGCGGCACAGAGCCTCATCAAGGTGCTATTATTATTCCAGGCAAACTTGTATTCCAACTCTGAGGAGAGAACAAGTGGCTAAACTAAAGCTCGGGCTGAGTGGCGCCGCCTCTTTGATCACGAGCAAAAGATTCAAAGTTTCTCCAAGATCTAAGGCTTCGAGTCCAACATTCTTCTTCTGGCTTCTTTTTTTCTGCGGCTCCCAGTCGATGCCACTGGGATGTGGGATGTGCTATTAGTGTGTTTTACTAACGCGATCGCAGTATTTATTAGAGCTGCACAAAGCGAAGCCGAATCAAAGCGCCGTGCAGTTTGTGGCTTTGCACAAAGCTCTATCGCTTAATGTGTGATGGATATCTGGAAAAAAAAAAACATCAATACACACACATCTGTGATTTGTCATGCTCTTGAGAATTATTCATGTACTTCGGAGCGATGCTTATTCCGTTTGTCCACAAGTTGGATGTGCAGAGCAGTAACGCTGGATGCAATATGTACTACACAGAGAAAACAGGGCATTTTTCTTCAATCAAAATCAGCACTGACCTCAATGGGTACAGATCAAAGATCACATTCTATGTAAATATTAGTGCTGAGGTCAGCACGTCGGTGGTAACGGTCTTCCTGTTCGTGATGAATGTTGGACAAAGGCGGCTGGTCTTTCCTTTTTATGACATCATCCTCAGGTTTTGGGAGGTGTCTGCACAGCAAGTGGCCGTTAGGGTCTAAATGAAGACACATCCAAACCACTGGTGCTAACAAGGTGAAAATGAAGTGTTAATCCAGTCACAAGTTAATTATGGCTCATTTGAAATCTATAATATTTTAGACTCAAAATTCAACAAAAGCATTGCATACCAAAATCATTTTTGTGTTTTGTAAGACCGTTTATTGTGAATCGCACAACCCACAGCACGTCAAGTTAACTAAATGGAACCCTGCACTGTTCACCTCCTGTGATTCAGGGTGACTCAAGCTCTAGAATGCACACAGAAAGTCCTTCAACTGCTCCCTAAGCCTCGCGCTGCATCGGGAAGATGAGATCTGTGCTCTGCTGTGCATGCAGAGTAATTCAGGCTGTGACTGGGGACCACCTCATTAAGGTGTTAATTGGGTTGGTTACCTGCTCCATCCCTCACTGCCGAGGGCACAGTGTGCGAGTGTGTGTGTGTGTGTGTGTGTGTGTGTGTGTGTGTGTGTGTGTGTGTGTGTGTGTGTGTGTGTGTGTGTGTGTGTATCTGCGTAGAAAGAAATACAGGGAGGGGCCAAAAAATGCATGGGGGTGATGGAGCCGGGTTTCGGGGAGGACTGTGGGGAATCAAAACCCAGACGAGTGTTTTGATGAGACATTATTTGATTTCTGATTGATACAAGATCCTCTCTAATTGGTGTGCGTTGCGAGCGCGATGGCTCCCAGGCACAGCTGTCACCGGATCAGATGCAGGCTGATGTTTCCCTCGTATCGTTGGTGACCTTTGTGAAAACGAACGGCCCGTTCTGCAGAGCAAACGCTGGGGTTCCACATACCAAGTTACCGGGCTGGTTCCACTATTTACTGTATGGTCAATAATAAAGTGCTTTATTAAAACATGCCACAATGGAATACGTGCCTAGCTCCGTGTTCATAACGGTGCAGCTTACTATATGTTTCATATGTGGCCTGAAGTGAGCTGAAGGGGAGAGAATTCAATAAAGTTCTATTCAGGAGCCGTGGTCATGTTTTCATAGATACGAGTCTGTTCACGCCGTAACAAATACACCTGACCCTCCAAGGTCATTGTCCGCTGACGTGCAAGTTGGACTAGATGTGGTTTCTGGCTGCACTTACTGTAACATGAGCCCTTCTCACACAGGAGGTGTATACAGTGCATTGCAGGGTCCAACTTAGTCAGATATGGGTCTCTTTACATTAATGCTCCATGTACGGCTTCAATCAGGCTGAAGCTCAGACAATAGGGAGCATCAGTCGTAGAGTGTGCTTTACTTTCGATATGTGTGATATTGGACATACAGACGGATAAATGGATGGATAATGGAGGAGTTTCATACGATAGACTTAAAGAAACTCCTATTATTTACTCCTATTATTTGTATGATCTTAGTTGTTAAAGAAACTCCACCCAGTTTAGATTTAAACCATTGTACAGTAATAGTTTTTAGGCCTGTGGTGACGTTTTAATACACTTTTAAGGATATTAAGGATGTGGACTGTTTTTGAATAATCCTGTACAGTGAATGAAGTTTCAATAATCTGCCCCTAAACTGCAAAGTTCCACACAGTGTCAAGCTTTAGGTGACATTGATAAATCTCACTAAGGTTCAGTCTATCAAATAGCCGCCATGTGTAATTGAACTCGACGTAAGCGCTGAATTCTCTGTAAAAACACACGCGGCGTCAGCGTTTGCAATCGCAGCTGCGGCCTTGATCGCACCATTCAATAATAGCGTCGCCGGCCGCTTGAAGCCGGTGAAGCCGGGCCCAGTCAAACATAAATGTCAAGTTCAGCCTCCGGTGAGAATGTCAGTGTTTCCTCTGTAGCGTCCAGCAGCCTCGACACATGCGACTGGCTCACTCACCAAATCCATTGATTTTCCCAAGACCAATTACCCCGGCGTCAGAGATCTCACTCACAAGTTCTGGACGGCGGGGGGATTCTCTGACTTTAATCACACATCAATGCTCGCCCCTCGGAGCAATCTCCACTGTTTATCCCTAACCC
>NC_040901.2:2676590-2769090 GCF_900634795.4 Betta splendens | reverse complement strand
TTCTCGGCTTTTGATTTAGCTGCACCTCCCCAATTCAATCAAATACATACACCTTAGCAAACCCGTAGCAAACCGACTTTCCTTTCTTTTAGTTCCACATCGCCTTTCCCGATTGGGCCGGACAACAATTTTTCAGTTTCTATAATTGTTTAAAATAAAACAATTTAAGAGTAGTCACCTTGAGAATTTAGCTGTTATTGGTTATTTTGGGTATTTTGTTTTTAGCACATATGATATTGTAGAAAAATGCGTGAGTACAGTATATGTATGACTCTATAAACACCAGCGGCCAACATTTAAATGTAACTTAATTGGAGCAGAGAAGATCATCGGGACTGAGCTTCCGTCCATTGAGCATCTGTACTGGGCCAGACTCAGAAAAAAGACTGTCAGCATCACTGCTGACCCCGCACACCCTGAACACAAACTGTGTAAACTCCTCCACCAGCTTCTTTCCCCAGGCTGTGTCTCTGTCTACCGTTCACAATACAATGACACAATGACTCTTACAGACATAAACATAAATGTGCAATAACCACTGTTAAATGTGACACAGTGAGCTGCAGTTTTATTTGTTATTTTTTCTTTTTATATATATCTTATATCTATATAATCTTTTTGTATATATGTTTAATAACTATTGTAAGTAATTTGTTTTTTGCCACAAGAGGGAACAAAGACCACATAAAATTCATTGGTTGTCCTGTGCACTTGGCCATTAAAAGCTTATTATTATTATTATTATTATTATTATTATTATTATTATTATTATTATTATTATTATTATTATTATTATTATTATTATTATTATTATCATCATCATCCTCATCAGGGGCAACACAGTAGAGTCATGTTCATTCTTGCCTCATATCATTTTGATTTCTGTGTTGAGTTCCCATGTTCTTCCCGTGTTTGTTTGAATTTTCTCTGGTTTCCTCAAATTCAAAATTTTCAATATTAATAAGTTTATTGGGGAATCTGTTAAGTGGGTGTTTGTGTGGATGATGGACTGGTGATCCGTCCCGATTAGGCTCCAGGCTGGCACGACCTTTATTGTCTGATGACTGAGTGTCATCCATACTGAGATTGGAGGACTCTGCCGTCATGCCTTCAAATTCTATGCGTTCTAATCAAATTAACATTTTTATGCCTTCATATATGAGAATTTCACTCTATATGTTTGACCGCCTTGCTAATATAATTCCGCGTACCACTGGTCCTTCCGCGGCAGTGCGATAAAAGGACGTAAACTGTGAGAAAGGCCCCCAGCCAGGTGACAGCGTTAAAGTCCTTAAAACAGAATTATATCTATTTGAATTTACAAACGCAGCTGTTATTCTGAAGAGAAGAAACAGAAGCTGCTGTTTGTTTGTGAAACACAGAAATGTAATCTCGAGCTGAACACGGGCAAATTAATAGCAAATACCGACTCAAACACATGCAGTCAACTCACGTTCGTTAGAAGATTTCAATTACTAAGCCTGAAGAATAATCATGAAAAAAGTAAAATGAAGTAACACACACAACTGCGGCACATAGCATACCAATGTAACTACGCTATGTAGTTATTATTATTATTATTGTTATTATTATTATTAGTAGTAATTTTATTATTATTAGGGTTATTATTATATAATTCTCCATCATCCTCCTAGAAATACGGCCACAAGTAAACTGTCACTATTTACAATTGATATCAAAACGTTACTCAGGCAAATAGACAATCAGCCTAAACATGCTTGAAAGCTTTCTGGGTAGTTTAATTGTCTTCAAAACTTAAATTACTTTTTACTGTATTAAAAACTAAAAATATAAAAAATAAAATAAATAAACCATCACAAAAAACCTCTTTATGTTGAAACATTGTTACTCATCCGAAGGCGTATAAGTTCATGGCCTACTGTACATTGGCAGTTTTATTAGCAGTCCACGAGCGCCACTTGGTGGTCAAACTTATATATTGTAACCCATTAACGCAATTACTGAACAGGCTGCCCATATATGGCAGCTGTTGTGTTCACGTTGTCAATATCTCGGTTCTAAGTGTGTGTGTTTTATGTTGTAGAGTATGTTTCCTTCTAATTGCCATTAATAAATAAAATTTCCACATTGCATAGATTGTGCCATTTTCTTTTACGTGTGATGTTACAGTTTCCATATTCAGCCAATCAGGAGTAGTTTCCATTATTTTTAACCTGATGCAGTTGTTCTTATCCTCTTGTCTGATGAAAGTAAAGCCTCAGCTCTCAATTCTCTTTAGTTGTGGCATCTTTTCTGTGCTGTACAGCCAACAAAGGTCAGTAAGTGTCTTGTCATGTTTTGAAACTTACTGATTGTGTGTGAAAAACATGAGTCTGTTTAACGTTTGTCTGTCTCTCTTGTCACCCTGTGGGTTAAAAGTCAAATGTTCTAAATACAGCTTTTAAAAAGAGTAGGAAAAATTTTTGACTTTTTCTAATTAAATCCTATCCAGTCAATAAGTGTTTTCTGTATATGCATCAAACTGCTAGTTCCAACTATGATACCTTCAAAAAATGATTCGTTATAAAACATGCAAGTAAGATGCATCTTGTTTTATAATCCTATTGGGTAATTTACTGTTTTCTAGACTTCACTTTCATCACAGTTTATCTGACTGTGAGTCACACATCTCAGCTGATTGATGGACAATCTGTGTCAATGAGCTGTGAGGAAGACAACAGTTCTGCTTGATGAATGGATGGACTCTTTTCATGCTTTTATATCGACACAGACCTCCAATTAACAATTGACATTCTCTGACTGCAGGAAATCACCTGTCCGTCTCCATGGCGATTAACTCAACCAACCAAACTGAGCGGGGGTCGGATGATGACTATAATGATGTAATTACAGCTGTCAACACAGAGCATCACCTTTGATCGGATTCTTGTTAATTGTTGTATGTTCACAAAATGCTTCCTCTTAGAATGACTTCCAGCTCCACCTGCTGGTCACTAATAAAAAACAAGGACCTGACACAATCACTTCCATCCACAATCAGTTTAGAAGGTTTAGAAAGTGTTTGGACTGTGGAAGGAAACCAGAGTCAAACACATGTTTAGAGGTCATCTCACCTCACACAGTTCTAGCAGTCGTTGTTCTCAAGCAGTGATGAATCACACAAAACATAAAATCCTATTTATGACCTTAACAAGAAATAATAAACTTCTGAAATGACAATGACAAGCAGAGCATCTTTAGTAGGTAAATACACATAACATAACATCTGAACTAGGTCAACAACTAAACCACTAAATAAAAAGTGAATAGTTTTACAGGAGACTCCAGCTCATTTCAGTGGTTCCATTTTCACCTAGATTTAAACTGCTGAAGATAACAGTGTTCAGCTGCAATGCCTCAATTTCAGAGAACAGGAACCACTTCCATAAATAGAAACAACTAAAATGTTCAGTGTCTGAAAATCTGACCATCCAACATCAGGAGCAGGAACAAACACAGCAAGAAACACATCAGTGAAGTAAAAAACAAGCTCTGATCTACGAACACAAATATCACATCTAAAGTCAAACAATGAAATTGACAGAGACTCACCTGTATAGTTAGTGCTGTGCTGAGCCAGATACATATGAAGAACGTAGAAACTATGGGAGTGTATTTGTTAGGTGTGGAAACAAGTTTGCATGTTATTCATGCCTCATTCAAATGCATAAACAAATCCACCTGTATGAGCTGTTTTAGTCCACCTCTACAGGTTCAACTAGTTTAACGTTCTCAAGGAGAGAAAGACGTGTCTCACTATCAGTGTCACAGACACACAAACACATCAGATTGTCTAAACGGACCATGTGTCTTAGTAACTGATCCTTATGGTCATGCTGATGCTGCAGACGACCTCAGAAAGGGGGAGTCCAACTTTGTGTCTATCTCGAATTAAACACAGTGTTAAACACAATGGACAGTTATTATACCAGCAAAATACAGTTCAATGCAGCAACTCAGACAAAATCTTCACTTACATTTGTTAGACAGTTAATAATAATAATATAATAGGTGAATCCTTCTAATACCTTCAACCAACAGAGCAGTTATTATGACAGAGCTTCTGTAGTTGTCACTAAATCAGACTATACATGTTCCTAATAAAGGTTCACATGAAAACACTAAAGCCAAATATTCATGTAAATGGGTAAAAGGAAATGTAAATTACTTTTAGGTTTAGAACACACAGGTTCCTCTAACACAGTCCACAGGTTCTTTACACTAATCAAAGCATCAGTTTGAATATCAATGCCTTTAGCTCAGACTCAGACGTAATATTTGACAAAGACACACAACCCAATCTCAGCTGCCCTGAAGCACTGGTGTGCTGCTTCTCGCACCACCGAGTGTGGAAATTCAGCCAATCAGGAGTGGCGAGTGAGTGTTTTGCTGCACTTGCTGCAGGATTTGATCCACAGTCATTTTCAGAGTGATAATGACTGTATAGATGAACACAAATAGGCTTCAACTACTACTTACTAGGCTTAATCTGTTATGAGGTTTATATTCCCCATTATGCTTAATGTGTCAGAGATTAATTGCAAACAAAAAACATTAATCTTTGATACCAACTGAAAAAAATGATAAAAACATTTCACTTTTTCAGTCAGCTAGAAAGATATAAGTCACGGTTTAATATTTACATGCTGGAGGTGGCAGATTTCCCTCCTCATGCTTGAGGATTTCTCACGACGCTGCTTTTACTTCTGTTCCTTTAAAAAAGTGTATGTGAGAAAACCTGGTTTATTAAAGTAGATGAACTTCTTTATTTTTATTTATTTTTTTGTTTGTACAGTAGTTGCCCTTTATTGAGGGGTTCTCCCGCCATTTTCACTTTTAATAAGGGGTATACAGTATGTGTATTGTCACGAACACACGGCTGAGGACCCAAATGCACAGCACACTCTCGGACTTGGTGAATTAAGCAGGGTTTTATTGTACAAACGTCGTCAATCAGTCCGGGTCATACACAGGATGTCTCAGCATGAGGTACAGTGAGGAACAGGCGAGGTCAGGTCCAGGGGGCAGGCAGTGGTTCGGTACACGGATAGACTCGGCGACGGTACAGAAAAGGGCTAGACAAACTCACTGGTCAGACGGTCAGGCAAGCGTCACAATCCAGACGAAGGTACAGAGGAGGGTCAGGCAGGAATCGGCGGTCAAAAGCAGGCAAGATCAACAACATGAGAGAACAAGACTAGAACGCTGGATAGTGGTGCAAGGATACAACAATCTGGCGTCTGACTGCTGGCTGAGGTGGTGCTTAACTACTGGGTGTGATTACTGATTACTGACAGGTGTGCGTGGTAAAACCGGGATGACAGAAAACAGCTGAGGTGAAACAGGAAGTCCTTTCAACATAAAACCGGAACTTAACATAAACCGTGACAGTACCCCTCCCCCTAGGGAGTCTACCACGGCGCCCACGAAGCCCCCCCCCAAACCAGGGCGGGCGGAGGGTGGTCTCAGGAGGAGGGACCGAATCCCTCCCTGACAAGGCAAACAAGCAGGGTGGGCGGAGGGAGGACCGGAGGAGGGTTAAAACAGAAACAACGACAACAAGAACATGAAATAGGGCAGGAAGTGGAGTCCGTAACACAAAAAACAAGGTCCAAACTGTCCTTTCACGGGGGATGGTGGCGAGGAGAGGGTAGGTTGCACGGCCGCCAGGCCAAGACGGCACTCCCCATGCCCAAGCGCAAGGCTGGCGGAGTCCAGCCTCCTCCCGACGGAGGTGATCCAAGGACCCCAGAGTCGCGGCAGACGATGACGGCAGAGACCGCGCCATCGTCGTGGCAGGAGGGGACGTTCCCGAGGTGAGCGGCCCCGACGACGGCGAAGCCGAGGCGGATGTCGCCGCAGGAGGCAGCGCCACCCAACCGGCAGGAGGTGACGAGGGCGAGGCCACCAGTACGGCAGACGAACCAGAGACGAGGACAGACGTGGAGGCGAGGCCGGAACCAGAGACGAGGCAGGTACCAGAGACGAGGACAGACGTGGAGACGTGGCCGGAGCCGAGCCACCAGGAGCTGAGGCAGATGTGATCTGTACCAGATCACCAAGAGCTGAGGCAGACGTGGTCGGACCACAAGGAGCTGAGGCAGGTGTGATCTGTGCCAGATCACCAGGGACCGGGGTCAACGTGGCAGACGTCAGACCACCAGGAGCTGCCTCTGCGAGTGTGGCCGGTGCAGAGGGATCTCCGCAGGAACCTCCGGCACCCCCCGGAACGGCTCCTGCGCACAAAGGAACAGAAACAAAAGTCTCTGCAGGACCATCAGGAACTGTAGCAGGAACGGCAACAGGAACGACCCCCTCCTGGAGGACGACAGGAACTGCAGCGGAAACGGCAACAGGCGTGACCTCCTCCTGGAGGTCGGCGGGAACTGTGGCAGGCGCGACCTCCTCCTGGAGATCGTCGGGAACCGCGGCGGGAACTGCGACCGGCGCGGCCTCCTCCTGGAGGTCGGCGGGGACTGCGGCAGAAACTCCAGCTGGCGCGACCTCCTCCTGGAGGTTGGCGGGGACTGCCCCTCCGAGGCTGACAGGGACACGAACAGCGTCCTCGCGGGAGCCGACAGGAACGGGAACTAGAACGGCAGTGCTGCTCTCGGGCTCCTCACTGGAGCCGGCAGTGCTGCTCTCGGGCTCCTCACTGGAGCCGGCAGTGCTGCTCTCGGGCTCCTCACTGGAGCCGGCAGTGCTGCTCTCGGGCTCCTCACTGGAGCCGGCAGGGACTGAGACGGCGTCCTGTCTGGAGCCGGCATGGCTGCTTGCAGCTGCCGAGCTCGAGGAAGTAGACGCCGGGCCTGATCGGGTGTGAATAGCACTTGTTTGATGGGTGGTTCCCTCTGGTTGGGACAAGGCCTGAACGCGACTCGACTGGACTGGGACCTGGACGCGACTCGACTGGACTGGGACCTGGACGCGACTCGACTGGACTGGGACCTGGACGCGACAAGGCTGAGCTGGGACCTGGACGCGACAAGGCTGAGCTGGGACCTGGACGCGACAAGGCTGAGCTGGGACCTGGACGCGACAAGGCTGAGCTGGGACCTGGACGCGACAAGGCTGAGCTGGGGCTGGAGCCTGAGCAGAGCACGACTGAACTGGGGCTGGAGCCTGAGCAGAGCACGACTGAACTGGGGCTGGAGACTGAGCGTGGCTCGACTGACCTACCTGAGGAGTAGGACCTGGTGTGGCTGCTGGCTGCAGGCCTGGGAGTTGCAGGGCCTCACGCAGGGTGGGTTCCCTCAGGATGAGGGCAGCTGCCTCCTTGAATAATCGGTCCCTTGTGCCCTGGTCTGTCACCGAATCAGCAGTACTCATCAGGTGGGCGAAGAGGAACGCAACCGGAGGAGAGCAGTGGAGGTGGACCCGCCTGGCGACGCTGTCTGGGATACCTGCTATCAGAGAGACACAGTCAGTCGGGGAACCAAGGGAATCCTCTGCCGGGGAAGAGAGCTGCTCGGTCACCACGACCGAGGTCTCGGGACCCGGGGTTCTGGAACCGCGCCTTTGGCGATGTCGTCCGGGGGACCTGCGACTGTCCGTTGTTTGAGGCGCTGGGAGCGGCGCGGACTGGCTCTCTGTGACTGGGTCCGTGTGGTTAACCGTGACTGCGGCGTCTGGAGCTTGGGCTGGAGCCGTCGGAGTGGCGGCAGGAACGGAGATGTGAACCGCCGGAGCGGCGACAGGAACAGAATGACAGAAAACAGCTGAGGTGAAACAGGAAGTCCTTTCAACATAAAACCGGAAATTAACATAAACCGTGACATGTATATGTAAGAACTGCCACTAGTAGGTTAAAATCGCCTGATTTGCTCATTTTTGCAAAATATAACAATCATAGTGATGTAACTTAGTCTGCTAGAAACCTCACTGATGAAAGATGTATGTGAGAAGGCCTGGTTAATTAAAAAGGATGTGCTGCTTTTGCTTAAACTTCATACAGTGGTTGAATACTAGTTAATAGACACGTCCCATCTGAAAAAAATGGTGGTTGTCTCCATTTAAATCATACAATGCAGAGTGTCGAGAGAACCTGGTCTCCTGCCCCTCTCAAGCTAAGGCCCAAGCTCATAGACCCTCAAACTGCATCAGCTAAACATCTGGTTCCATTCTAATTTTTGGAGCAGACGAAGAAAGGCCCAATAATCATGATCACTGTTGCAGGTCCCGAGTGGCGGGACCAGCAGCTAGATGTTTATGTCCTGCAAAACAGTACAAACAGAGAGAACAATCACTCTCAGTTTGGTCGCTCTCATCAGAATGACGGGAAGCGAGCGAGCTGCCGTACAACAGTGGTGCCTAAGTCGCAAATGCTCCTCTCCTGCCCCCCACTGGCCTGGACAGGACATTAGCATCACCACGAAAGGAGGAGCGATGTAAACTCCATAAAATTAATTTTAAGTGTTATGACATGGACCATCTCGCACATCAAATAAGAATGTGACCACATTATGTATGGGTCACACTCCCCCCCCCCCCAAAAAAAAAAGGTCTCCCGACATATCCACATACTAAAAAGCTAAATACCAAAAAAACTAATTTACACGGCTAATTTGTACCTGTATTAACATACAAATGCAGGAACGACATAGGGAAAAGACTTGTATGAAGGTGCCTGGAAGAATATACAGTGTGGCACTAGGGCTGATGTCATCAGTGGTATAGTTTGTACTTCATACTGCCCAATGGTGTTGACCCATCCCTGTGGCTGGTAGGACGGATGACCAAGAGAATCATATGTCAGTGTCTGAGGAAGTCTTTTGGGCCGAGTTGATCTTCTTACCGGTTCCCTCTGAAAGGCTTCATGTTTGAAACTGTCATTGCCAGAGGCTTGGTCCTGTTCCACCATCTGTCCATCATCATAGTGGGTTACCTGTTCATACCCACTCTCATCCTGTTCCATCTCTCTCTCCGTCCACAATCATGTCTGCCAAACTGGTCCTGGTTTAGTGCATTCTCCCCTAATGTGAATCCAGGCCGTGCCCTGGGTTCTGTTGCAATTGGGGTCAGTCCTGTCTGTTCGGTTGACAGTGGGAACGAGACAGGCATGGTGGCTCTCTGTGGTCCAGTCTGTCCTTGTTTCCTTAACCAGTAATGTGTTCGAGGGCCATCATCCTCATCAAAATCGGAGGGACTGCTACTCTGAAATTGTGCTCTGTGTTCCTGAGTTACCCTCTTATTCTTTTCTCTGCCTTTTGTTGTTGTTCCTTCCTCGGGTGGCTGAGCTTCATCTACAGGCAAGTCATTGACAAGATGGAGGAGATTCCGATGAAGAGTCCGCACAGTATTCCCACCTTTCTCTGGCCGCACCTTGTAAATAGGGTTGTCATTCACTTGTTCTATCACTACATGCACTGTTTGTTCCCAATAGGGTCTGAGCTTTCCTGGCCCTCCCCTCTCACTCATATTGTGTACCAGAACTCTGTCACTGGGTGTCAGTACAACCCCCTTTATGTTACGGTCATAGTATCCCTTGCCTCGTGGACTGGATTGTTGACTGTTTGTTGTTGCTATGCGGTAGGCCTTCTTTATTCTTGCAGCCCATTTCTCTGTGTAGGTTTGTGGTGTTCCATTTGTCTTGTCAATGGGAAGGTCAAACACTAGGCCGATAGGGAGGCGAGGGTGACGCCTAAACATCAGATAATGGGGTGAGAACCCTGTAGCCTCATGTCTGGTGCATATATTATATGCATGCACTACCTGTGGCAAGAGCTCCTTCCAGTTGTTCTTCTGTTCCTGCTCCAGTGTCCTCAGCATTTGGAGTAACGTGGGGTTAAACCTCCGCTGGATTTCCCTGTGGATGGTACGGGGTGGTTCTGGAGTGAGAGACTCCTGCCAGCTGTTGTAAAGTCCTGAACAGGGCATTTTCGAATTCCCGACCCTGATCATGATGCAGTCTGGTTGGGAATCCAACGCGAGGTATAAAGTCTGTGAATATTCTCTCTGCGGCTGTTTTACCTGACTTGTTTTGCGTGGGGTACGCTTGGGAAAATCTTGTGAAATGGTCAATGACTACTAAGATGTACTCGTATCCACCCCTGCTCTGCTCTAAATGCATGTAGTCTATCGAAACCAACTCTAAGGGTGCACTAGTTGCAATGTTCCCCATAGGTGCTCTGACATGGACCACTGGCTTCTTTTGTTTGATACAGGGACATTGCTGAGTGACATAGGCCTCAATATCTTTTTTCATGAAAGGCCAATAGAACCGGTCTCTGGCTAGTCCAATAACTCTTTCTGACCCCAAATGATCCATGTTGTTGTGAAGGTGTCTTAAAACCAAACGTCGATACTCAGCAGGTAGAACAAGCTGTTTTCGTTCACCAGATATCCTGTATAGCACGTCTCCCTCCATCCGCAGTTTTCTCCACTCGTGCATAAGTCTTTTAACACGGCCACTCGCTCTCCTCCTGTCATCATTAGTCAAGATTTCTCTTGACTCCTTGAGTTTGATTATTGCACTAATGGCTACATCAGCCTGCCCTGCTCTGATAAGCTCATTGAGTCTAATGGTTGGCAGTGATGAATTCACTGGTGACTCTGCACTCTGTGCCAGGTTAAGGACCGCTACATAGGCATAATAATAATAATAATTTAATCTCAAAATGATATCAACCATTTACAAAAAAAAAGACACAAAAAACTTCATTACACCAGCACGGGACAAATTTGTGGCTCTACCGCTACAATAATTTTTGCAACACAAATAAACTCCTCAAATAAAAGCCACTATTCTGAAAAAGGATCTAAGGACATGCGCCAAAGAATAGCATAGCATACGCCACCAATACGCGTGGCAAGTTATGATCTGATGAACGACGGACGCTAAGCTAATCGCTAGCTAAATGCTTTGTGTACACATTGCCATATAATAATATTACTGCTGTCCATATTACTGGCAAACACACTCCCTTTAAAAACAAAACTATTATATGTGCACACAATCTAAAGAAATAACAGAATTAGTTATTCGAATTAAACAATTATTTACTTTTTTCTTTTTGAGCTAGAGACTTCACGTAGTGCGTGTTTTTCTTTGACAGGGTTTTTTTAGACATGTAATGTCCGACACCGAATGAACACCGCGCAGCAGCGGTTTAGCTTCACTTTAGCTTGAATCGTAGCGTCTAACACCAGGTAAAGCCGCTTGATTTCCTTACCAGATTCTTTTCATCCAGTAATTTGCTTCGGTTCTGAACACACTTCCTTATTTTCGCCCTTATCGCAATACTGGACAAACGGTACAAGTGTTTGCATATAAACCTGAGCAGGTAACTGAACCAATCAGCAGCGCTTATAATGTGATTGACAGAGTGTAGAGGAGCCAACCAGGTAGGCGTGACAACAGTTTCTGGTGACGTGCGCACAATCTAAACAACATCAAAACATGATGGACGCCAGTGTCAACTCTATCGTATATTGGCTCTACGATATCGTAGATCGTACAGACCCCAAAATGATGTATGATTATGATGTCTTTGAACAAAAATCCAGATCTGTCCAGTCATCTGTGTTACAACTTTCCATCCTGATGCCTAATGATGTTGGAGTGACGAAAACTCACATTGTCCCAAACTATCACATACTTTGGCGGGTGATCTCACTCCGACCCCCTCTCTTCTTCAGGGATGAGATCTCTGTAGAGAGTTTGTGATGTGTAAGCACACCATTGTCAGACATAGAACATTGTGTTGTGCTTCACCCATATATATACTTGCCAGTTGATGGTTAAGGAGATGCACCTTTTTAGAGAAAGTCAAGTCACCTGAGAGCAATTTACCAAATCAGGACAGATTTAGAAAGAAACATATAATGGAGATGTACAGAAATATATTTGTCACATTATGACAAACTCGGGTCCAACCATTTTGCATTAATGATTTATACGATGAACTAATTGACTAGATGTTTTGAGGAGTAAGACTATTGCGCAGTGAACTATATAATACATTTTGATCAACATGACTAAACAATTGATAATGTAGCAAAGAGCTGGGAATTGCGCAGAATCATTTGAATGGATGTACCAAAGCATGTGCCAACTGGTTCAACAAGTGAAAAAAAGAGAAAAAAGAGAAACTGCTTGATGTGAAGATTGAACAAATAGTTTTGAGAATTTCACTCTGATCTGAGAATTGTACGAAAGCGACTGAGAAAGACTGTAAAGTACACAGTTTTATTGACAACATGATTAAGTAATTTGGACTGTCTTGTTCATAGACAATGACACAAGGACTCTTGACATTCTGATGGCAATGCGATGAAGAGATGAACTAAAGATTTTGAGCAAGTTACAGGCTGTTGCAAGGAATCCAGTGTTTGGCTGTTTGTACAAATTGTTTTGAGAAATGCACACACATATTTGCAAACTTCAATTCTGTTCTAAGAATTGAACTAAAGCGACTGAGAAAAACTGTAATATTGTGCCTGCATTTCCAGATCACACTTGCACAGATTTAATTGCTAAACTGGCAACAGAATGATCCGTTAGCAAAGTCCAACAACGTGTCTCTACGGTAGATTTAACTAAATTAAATAACCTTAGGCGATAATATTTAAGGCTTGCAACTACCGAAAAGGGCAGGAGCGCTGCGGGGAGTTTACAGTCGGTGCAGTCGCCATTTTAAAAATATGAATATTTTAAACTTTGACCAAAATGACAAGTTACGTTGTCAATAAACACATAAATACACATACAATAGATGTATCGTACATATATCCTTTATTCATTCCAAACAATTTAGGCCATTTAAGTGATAAATATTAAAATTTACACGGAATTCACTACCCATCTGCCGTTGCTTGCGTCTCTAAACGTCGGTGTCCAACTGCAAACGGGGAACCCCCGTGACTGCGCGCCTTATATAGACTCGGTCGGGCCAAGCGTTTGTTGTTACCATGACATTGACTGACGCACGCGCTGACGTGCGTGAGCGGAAACAGGCAAATATGTTTATCTCCCTGCTTGATAGCATCCTGGCAGGGGCGCTACTTAGCTTTCGGCGCTAACCACTGCTCCACTCCCGACACTTTAATTGCAACAGAATGATCCGTTAGCGAAGTCCAACAATGGCCATGTGTCTATAGGTAGATTTACATTGAACTAAATTAAATAACCTTAGGCGATAATATTTAAGGCTGCAGATACCGAAAAGGGCTGGAGCGCTGCGGGAGTTTACAGTCGGTGCAGTCGCCATTTTAAAAATATGAATATTTTTAAATTTTGACCAAAATGACAAGTTACGTTGTCAATAAACACATAAATACACATACAATAGATGTATCGTACATATGTCCTTTATTCATTCCAAACAATTCAGGCCATTTAAGTGATAAATATTGAAATTTACACGGAATTCACTACCCATCTGTCGTTGCTTGCGTCTCTAAACGTCAGTGTCCAACTGCAAACGGGGAACCCCCGTGACTGCGCGCCTTATATAGACTCGGTCGGGCCAAGCGTTTGTTGTTACCATGACATTGACTGACGCACGCGCTGACGTGCGTGAGCGAAAACGGCAAAATGTTTTTTTATACAACGGACATATTTTCACATGTGAACTTCACAACATAGATTTGTTTTTAATTTATTTCTTTGAATAATATGTACATAAGTATTTCAGGTATTTATAATGTATTGATCAATTCAATTCAAAACACTTTATCTCTATTATTTATCCCTGAAGGCCATTAAGGTAAAGCAAGCATCCAGGAAAATTAATATTACTAATAAGATCAATTAAAAGCGTCATTGTACAGGACAGCATTCTGATGGATAACTACTGCTGGGATTACAGGATTTCTCCTATTTGGGTCCTGCATCAGGGAGTCTGTGTCCTGATGGGAGCCACTGGAACATGGGACTTAGGATGTGAGGGGTCCCGACAGATTTCTTTCTTTGCAGGCTAATGGAATTAAACCGGGAGGTGACGGAGAAAGCGAGCACACTCAATAACAAAGTAGTAGAAGAGCCGCACAGTTGGCTTCCGTAAATTAAGACGTTGTACTGTAGCTTCAAGTCTGCTTGTACAAATCTCATCAGGACTTCCAGAAAAACAAAGAACATTTAAAGAAGAACAAATGTTGTATGAAAACTTGAAATGTAACTACAGACAAGTCAAAGCTACAATAGAGGAGTGGAACTACTGGTACTATTGTACATTTAGCCACAGTACAGTTATGCCTCTTCTTCAGTAGACGTGTCTGTGTAAATGTCTTCAATAAACCTAAACCCATTCTTGGTCAAATCTTAGAGCTTTTGTTTGAAGCAGAATCAAATCGACAAAATTAATGTCAAAACCAAAGTGACTGCGTGAAAAATGCAGCATGTCAAAACTCCAAGTCAAACCTCAAATTCACACTATGAAGAAACATATTGGTAATAAGACATTTTCTGTAGTATTACCTAATGAATACATCTCATGTTATTACCAACATCAGAATCACAACTGTTTTTTTTTTCCTGTTCTCGGGAACAAACTTCATCCGCTGTCACGTTATTTTTCTTTATCACAGTTCAGATTCAGATGTATTGCAGCCAACGTTTTCTCCACCAAGTATTGAGTTTGTTCCCTTCCCTTTATCAAACAGTGAAACACACACTTGGCGTGTAATAATGCAAGCTGCAGAGTAGATCCATGTCCGTCTATAACCAGCAAATCCCGAGTAGGTGGCAGCTCACAGCCCACAACTTTAGGGAGTGCCTTCATCTGCGCTGCGAGGTTCTGTAGGGCGCAGTATCTGGAAGAAAAGAAAGGACACACGCAGCATCTTAAATGTTCCAAAGTAAGTCTTCACAACATGATGGCTGGGACTGAGCTTTTGCTTTCTTGCTGACCTGTAGATTTCCCCATTGCTGAGCTCCTCTGCAAGAGACGGAGGTGTTGGCTTAACATGAGGTTGGTTTATGCGCCTTATGATCTTGGTACTCCCCACAAAAACGGGTCCACAGCGGGAGTGTGATTTTTAAATGTTTTCAGAGTTAATGAACTAGAATAAACCAAGTAAATGTCAAATCTTAGCTCTGTTGTGCTGACACCAACCATTGGGTGAAAAAAAACAAGGTTTAAATTTGATTTATGCAAATATAGAAGATGAAATATTATCAGCGTTGAGTCTTTCACTCATGTCCACCGTGACACAAATGTGAACAAGTCTATAGCCTAAACAACCAACTACCACACAGACCTGTAAAGAACTGACCATGACATCTTCACAGACTGACTGGAGCTGGGCTGCATGTGCAACAAATAATCCAACATGTGCATGGCTTAGGTTAGATCTGGCAATAAAAGCATGTGACACCACGTGGTCCAACGCCAGTTAATGGAATGAACCCAGTGCCGTTTCAAACTGGTAAATGACAGACTTTCTAGAAACAACGCAACATATGAACAATATACTGTTACAAGTACATACACACACAAACAAGACTTACGTACTGTGCATTATGATGCTGCATCACTGCTGCTAAAGTTGACTCCACCTCAGCCAATACTTGGGGCTGACGTTGCTGTGGCATATCATAATTAAGTCTCAGCACAGAGGATGAACCCGTCCCACCAGAGGCTTGCTAAGAGGTGGTAGCGGTGGAAGAGAGGCTTGATAAGAAGGTTGGTTGGGGCACCTGAAACAAAAATAGTAATCAACCAATAGTTTAAATTAGAATTACACGGAACAACACGAACAAGGTGCGTTGGACATTACGATGTTAAAAGCATGCAGAAGAAAACACGGACACGACATCAAGTCTCTAGTTCCGAAAATCAATAAAATTGTCGAAATAACTGAACCTCCTTGATTTCCATAGGCTGTGTGCCCATAGAATAAGTTTGTTTTAAAATTCACGTGACTTTTAAAGCTGTTAAATTTCATACAATAGTTTGGGTTAAAATGTGATCATCTTAAAAGCGACAGTACTATATTTCTTTTTTTCTCCGGCGCCGGTCGAGCTGGCTGCTGGTCACAACAGCTCCTGTCCTCTTACTTCTATTTATAACTTTCTTCACCTACTCAAGTTTATCTTTCTAGTGTTTTGTTAGTAGCATTAGTGTACACAACCTGTACACAGCTTTTACACAGTTTTTCTAAGTTTGGCGCAGTACAAACGCTGTTTTAAAGCTACGATTTGCGGCGGGGTCAGAGCGCGCATTGTTTACACCGCGGAGCAGGTGATCGCGCTGCGCAGCGCCGTAGTTCTGCCCAGAGACAGACACGAGATCACCGCTGAGGTGCTGGTGAAGTCCCGACGTGGGCGCCGCGCTGGAAATCTACAACGGGAGAAAACGAGACGCTTCGGGCCCGCTGTCCCCTCCGTCATCATGGGGAACGTGAGATCTCTCCCCAACAAGATCGACGAGCTCGCGGCGCTCAAACGGTACCAGCCGGAGTACAGAACGAGCAGCGTCCTGCTGTTCACGGAGACCTGGCTGACGTCACTCATCCCGGACTCGACTGTCGCACTGGGCAATTTTCATCTGCTACGTGCGGACAGAACGGAGAACAGCGGTAAGAGGAAGGGAGGGGGTCTGGCTGTGTTTGTGAACACCAGGTGGTGTATGCCACGACATTGCACTGTCAAAATGAAGCCGTGTAACAGAGACATTGAGCTGTTAGCGGTGGGCATGAGGCCATTCTACCTGCCACGGGAGTTCACACGAGTTATATTAATTGCTGTGTACGTCCCACCCTCCGCTAACGCTGACACAGCTTCTGAGACCCTGCTCTCAGTCACCAGCAGGCTGCAAACACAGCACCCACAGGCCCTCTTCCTGATCTCTGGGGACTTTAACCATGCACCTCCTTCAGCTGCTCTGCCTACATACACCCAAGTATGTGACCTGCCCCACCAGAGACAACAAAACCCTGGACTTACTCTATGCCAACACCAAAGAGGCCTACGCTGCATCCTCCCTCCCACCACTGGGCAGAGCTGACCACAACATCCTGCATCTCCTGCCTGTGTATAAACCTGTTGTACACAGGCAGCCGGTGGTGCCCCGCACAGTGAAGAGGTGGACAGCTGAGAGCGGGGAGGCTCTCAGGGACTGTTTTAAACACCACTGTGTGGACGGAGCTCTGCGACCCACATGGGGAGGACATTAACGCAATAACAGACTGTGTAACGGATTACATCAACTTCTGCTGTGAAAACACCGTTCCCACCAGGCGGGTTCGGTGTTTCACCAACAACAAGCCGTGGGTCACCTCTGATATTAAAGCTCTGCTAAAGGAGAAGAAGAGAGCATTTAAATCAGGGGACAGGGAGGAGCTGAGGAGGAAAATCCGTGAGGGGAAGTCCAGCTACAGGAGGAAGATGGAGGAGCAGCTGCAGCAGAACAATGTCAGTGAGGTGTGGAGGAGCCTGAAAACCATGTCAGGCTTCAAAGCTCCACACCCACAGGCTGAGGGGGACCCGAGCTGGGTCAACGAGCTGAACTCAGACCAAGCACCCACTCACACCTCCCAGCAGCTGCCTCCAAACCTTTTGTCACCTCATACCACTGGATTACCAGCCCCCACAGCCCTTCACACCTTTACACAAAGCCCTCTACCCTCAGCCCTGACGACTGGCGACTCATACCAACAACACCCCCTCACTTCACACCACACTGAGACACTCCCTCAACCCCTATCCTTCTCCAGCACCCAGGTGAGAAGTGAGCTCTTTCTCACCTAGAGAAGCCCGGCAGCACTGTGAGGATCATGTTCTTTGACTTCTCCAGTGCCTTCAACACCATCCAGCCGGTGCTTCTGAAACACAAACTGGAGGAGTCCCCACAGGGGACTGTACTGGCCCCCTTCCTCTTCACCCTCTACACTTCAGACTTCAGACACAACACGGACAGCTGTGTTCTGCAGAAGTTCTCTGATGACTCTGCGACCGTCGGACTGATCACAGATCAGAGGACTCACTCAGAACTTTGTGGACTGGTGCCAGCAGAACCACCTCCTGATCAATGCAGGGAAAACGAAGGAGATGGTGGTGGATTTCCGCAGACATCAGCCTGCTGTCATCCCACCGATGCACATCCAGGGAAGGGACATTGAGAGAGTGGACTCGTACAAGTACCTGGGTGTGCATCTGAACAAAAAACTGGACTGGACTCATAACACGGATGCACTGTACAGGAAGGGTCAGAGCAGACTCTACCTGCTGAGGAGACTGCGGTCTTTTGGAGTGAGGGGGCCACTCCTGAAGACCTTCTATGACTCTGTGGTGGCATCAGCCATCCTGTACGGTGTGGTCTGCTGGGGCAGCAGCATCACAGTGAGGGACAGGAAGAGACTGGACAGGATCATCAAGAGGTCCAGCTCTGTCCTGGGCTGCACTCTGGACACGGTACAGGAGGTGGGTGAGAGACGGGTCCTGGCTAAACTGACATCCATCATGGACCAGGACTCTCACCCACTGGAGGACTCACTGTCTGCTCTGGAGAGCAGCTTCAGTAGCAGACTGATCCACCCTCGCTGTGTGAAGGAGAGATATCGTAGATCCTTCCTACCTGCTGCTGTCAGACTGTATAATCAGAACTGTTGACCACGTCCCACTACAGTCACTCACCCACTGCATCAGTGGTTTATATAGCAACCTGCTCTGCACAATATTTGTGTAAATCTGTGAACAATCATGTATAATGTTACCGGTACAGATCTTATACCCATTACCGTGCAATAACCCTGCAATGACCTCATACTCACTCTAACTGTACTGTACTGCTTTGTACTGTGCCAACACAAACTGTTCTGTACCTGTATTCTCGCTCATCTGTACTGCTGTTGTGAGAAGTAATTTCCCCACTGCGGGACTATTAAAGGTTTTCTTATTCTTATTTCCCCATCTGGCAACACTGCACAATATTCACCTTTAAGTCCATAAATGCGCACGTCCCAGTGGCCACACTCGTCTCTCCTGGAGGTCCAATCTAGGTTTGGATGTCTGCCTCCATAAATCTGTGTGACCATCAGTTCCATTTCTTCAGTGAACCTGATAAGTGAGGATGAAATAGCAAAAGAAAATGGGGAGGTTACCCATTAATTCAATATAAATTAATCTGATTTTAGGCGTGTCTATAATAAACAGCAAAGTCCGGGCTACAACGCTATAAATGTCGGTCACGTGCATCAAAAACAGACGAAAATATGAAACAATCACCCGTTAGTGTAACGCTCTTCATTGCAGCCTCTCTCCCTGACCGTACGAAACTACTGAAGCCAGCTTGGACTTTTATCTTCTCGTTTTATTGGCCTGCAGGAAACAAATAACAAACATGTAGATGTATGTTTCCGTGTCTGCACTGCACAGCTCCCCCTCATCGGTGCATGCGGCAACGTGAGAGCCCAGCC
The DNA here is from genome assembly GCF_900634795.4 of Betta splendens. Taxonomy (NCBI): domain Eukaryota; kingdom Metazoa; phylum Chordata; class Actinopteri; order Anabantiformes; family Osphronemidae; genus Betta; species Betta splendens. The sequence goes on along the minus strand of NC_040901.2, from coordinate 2,749,713 downwards.
AGCAAAACTTGCTAAACATAATTTACAAAGTTGGCGCCACACGGCAGCCATACAAGCATAAAGATGAGGTGCTTAAACAAGGTGGTGAGCATAGTCTAAAACAATGAAATAACAAAACCCATACCTGCATGTAGATGTAGGTTTCTGTGTCTGCACTCCACAGCTCCCCTGAATAAATTGACAGATAAACAAAATTGCTACAATACAACAAAACACAAATTTGCTAACATGCCAACACGAGGAGCTCAGGTCACCAAGCTAATCCTCGTAGGCAAAACCAAAAATTACCCAACAAATCTAAACAAATTATTACGAGAACGACGAGTAATGTAATATAATGAGCAGCAAATAATGCACAGCAAAAACAGCAACACAAACTGATTTCTGCAAGAAAATGTAAAAATAAATCAAGCGCCTTTCTCCACACAACCTACCCTCATCGGTGCATGCGGCAACATGAGACAGGACAGAAAGAGCAGGTAGTACGGAAACAAAAAAAGTTCAAAAAGTGCGGTGTGCAGTACGGAAAGTATTAGAGTGGACGAAATAAAAAAAAAAATCCAACAGATAAAATTCACAAATACAAATTTAAATTATTAAGCGATTAAAACAAAAAGATAATTTAATCTTAAAATGACATAAACCATTTACAAAAAAAAAAAAACAACACAAAAAACTTCATTACACCAGCACGGGACAAATTTGTGGCTCTACCGCTACAATAATTTTTGCAACACAAATAAACTCCTCAAATAAAAGCCACTATTCTGAAAAAGGATCTAAGGACATGCGCCAAAGAATAGCATAGCATACGCCACCAATACGCGTGGCAAGTTATGATCTGATGAACGACGGACGCTAAGCTAATCGCTAGCTAAATGCTTTGTGTACACATTGCCATATAATAATATTACTGCTGTCCATATTACTGGCAAACACACTCCCTTTAAAAACAAAACTATTATATGTGCACACAATCTAAAGAAATAACAGAATTAGTTATTCGAATTAAACAATTATTTACTTTTTCTTTTTGAGCTAGAGACTTCACGTAGTGCGTGTTTTCTTTGACAGGGTTTTTTTAGACATGTAATGTCCGACACCGAATGAACACCGCGCAGCAGCGGCTTTAGCTTCACTTTAGCTTGAATCGTAGCGTCTAACACCAGGTAAAGCCGCTTGATTTCCTTACCAGATTCTTTTCATCCAGTAATTTGCTTCGGTTCTGAACACACTTCCTTATTTTCGCCCTTATCGCAATACTGGACAAACGGTACAAGTGTGCATATAAACCTGAGCAGGTAACTGAACCAATCAGCAGCGCTTATAATGTGATTGACAGAGTAGAGGAGCCAACCAGGTAGGCGTGACAACAGTTTCTGGTGACGTGCGCACAATCTAAACAACATCAAAACATGATGGACGCCAGTGTCAACTCTATCGTATATTGGCTCTACGATATCGTAGATCGTACAGACCCCAAAATGATGTATGATTATGATGTCTTTGAACAAAAATCCAGATCTGTCCAGTCATCTGTGTTACAACTTTCCATCCTGATGCCTAATGATGTTGGAGTGACGAAAACTCACATTGTCCCAAACTATCACATACTTTGGCGGGTGATCTCCACTCCGACCCCTCTCTTCTTCAGGGATGAGATCTCTGTAGAGAGTTTGTGATGTGTAAGCACACCATTGTCAGACATAGAACATTGTGTTGTGCTTCACCCATATATATACTTGCCAGTTGATGGTTAAGGAGATGCACCTTTGTTAGAGAAAGTCAAGTCACCTGAGAGCAATTTACCAAATCAGGACAGATTTAGAAAGAAACATATAATGGAGATGTACAGAAATATATTTGTCACATTATGACAACTCGGTCAACCATTTTGCAGTTAATGATTTATACGATGAACTAATGACTAGATGTTTTGAGGAGTAAGACTATTGCGCAGTGAACTATATAATACATTTTGATCAACATGACATAAACAATTGATAATGTAGCAAAGAGCTGGGAATTGCGCAGAATCATTTGAATGGATGTACCAAAGCATTTGCAACTGGTTCAAAGTGAAAAAAAGAGAAAAAAGAGAAACTGCTTGATGTGAAGATTGAACAAATAGTTTTGAGAATTTCACTCTGATCTGAGAATTGTACGAAAGCGACTGAGAAAGACTGTAAAGTACACAGTTTTATTGACAACATGATTAAGTAATTTGACTGTCTTGTTCATAGACAATGACACAAGGACTTGACATTCTGATGGCAATGCGATGAAGAGATGAACTAAAGATTTTGAGCAAGTTACAGGCTGTTGCAAGGAATCCAGTGTTTGGCTGTTTGTACAAATTGTTTTGAGAAATGCACACACATATTTGCAAACTTCAATTCTGTTCTAAGAATTGAACTAAAGCGACTGAGAAAAACTGTAATATTGTGCCTGCATTTCCAGATCACACTTGCACAGATTTAATTGCTAAACTGGCAACAGAATGATCCGTTAGCAAAGTCCAACAACGTGTCTATACGGTAGATTTAACTAAATTAAATAACCTTAGGCGATAATATTTAAGGCTGCAACTACCGAAAAGGGCAGGAGCGCTGCGGGAGTTTACAGTCGGTGCAGTCGCCATTTTAAAAATATGAATATTTTAAACTTTTGACCAAAATGACAAGTTACGTTGTCAATAAACACATAAATACACATACAATAGATGTATCGTACATATATCCTTTATTCATTCCAAACAATTTAGGCCATTTAAGTGATAAATATTAAAATTTACACGGAATTCACTACCCATCTGCCGTTGCTTGCGTCTCTAAACGTCGGTGTCCAACTGCAAACGGGGAACCCCCGTGACTGCGCGCCTTATATAGACTCGGTCGGGCCAAGCGTTTGTGTTACCATGACAGTGACTGACGCACGCGCTGACGTGCGTGAGCGAAAACGGCAAAATGTTTTTTATACAACTGACATATTTTCACATGTGAACTTCACAACATAGATTTGTTTTTAATTTATTTCTTTGAATAATATGTACATAAGTATTTCAGGTATTTATAATGTATTGATCAATTCAATTCAAAACACTTTATCTCTATTATTTATCCCTGAAGGCCATTAAGGTAAAGCAAGCATCCAGGAAAATTAATATTACTAATAAGATCAATTAAAAGCGTCATTGTACAGGACAGCATTCTGATGGATAACTACTGCTGGGATTACAGGGTTTCTCCTATTTGGGTCCTGCATCAGGGAGTCTGTGTCCTGATGGGAGCCACTGGAACATGGGACTTAGGATGTGAGGGGTCCCGACAGATTTCTTTCTTTGCAGGCTAATGGAATTAAACCAGGAGGTGACGGAGAAAGCGAGCACACTCAATAACAAAGTAGTAGAAGAGCCGCACAGTTGGCTTCCGTAAATTAAGACGTTGTACTGTAGCTTCAAGTCTGCTTGTACAAATCTCATCAGGACTTCCAGAAAAACAAAGAACATTTAAAGAAGAACAAATGTTGTATGAAAACTTGAAATGTAACTACAGACAAGTCAAAGCTACAATAGAGGAGTGGAACTACTGGTACTATTGTACATTTAGCCACAGTACAGTTATGCCTCTTCTTCAGTAGACGTGTCTGTGTAAATGTCTTCAATAAACCTAAACCCATTCTTGGTCAAATCTTAGAGCTTTTGTTTGAAGCAGAATCAAATCGACAAAATTAATGTCAAAACCAAAGTGACTGCGTGAAAAATGCAGCTTGTCAAAACTCCAAGTCAAACCTCAAATTCACACTATGAAGAAACATATTGGTAATAAGACATTTTCTGTAGTATTACCTAATGAATACATCTCATGTTATTACCAACATCAGAATCACAACTGTTTTTTTTTCCTGTTCTCGGGAACAAACTTCATCCGCTGTCACGTTATTTTTCTTTATCACAGTTCAGATTCAGATGTATTGCAGCCAACGTTTTCTCTCCACCAAGTATTGAGTTTGTTCCCTTCCCTTTATCAAACAGTGAAACACACACTTGGCGTGTAATAATGCAAGCTGCAGAGTAAGATCCATGTCCGTCTATAACCAGCAAATCCCGAGTAGGTGGCAGCTCACAGCCCACAACTTTTAGGGAGTGCCTTCATCTGCGCTGCGAGGTTCTGTAGGGCGCAGTATCTGGAAGAAAGAAAGGACACAACGCAGCATCTTAAATGTTCCAAAGTAAGTCTTCACAACATGATGGCTGGGACTGAGCTTTTTGCTTTCTTGCTGACCTGTAGATTTCCCCATTGCTGAGCTCCTCTGCAAGAGACGGAGGTGTTGGCTTAACATGAGGTTGGTTTATGCGCCTTATGATCTTGGTACTCCCCACAAAAACGGGTCCACAGCAGGAGTGTGATTTTTAAATGTTTTCAGAGTTAATGAACTAGAAAATAAACCAAGTAAATGTCAAATCTTAGCTCTGTTGTGCTGACACCAACCATTGGGGTGAAAAAAAACAAGGGTTTTAAATTTGATTTATGCAAATATAGAAGATGAAATATTATCAGCGTTGAGTCTTTCACTCATGTCCACCGTGACACAAATGTGAACAAGTCTATAGCCTAAACAAACCAACTACCACACAGACCTGTAAAGAACTGACCATGACATCTTCACAGACTGACTGGAGCTGGGCTGCATGTGCAACAAATAATCCAACATGTGCATGGCTTAGGTAGATCTGGCAATAAAAGCATGTGACACCACGTGGTCCTACGCCAGTTAATGGAATGAACCCAGTGCCGTTTCAAACTGGTAAATGACAGACTTTCTAGAAAACAAACGCAACATATGAACAATATACTGTTACAAGTACATACACACACAAACAAGACTTACGTACTGTGCATTACGATGCTGCATCACGGCTGCTAAAGTTGACTCCACCTCAGCCAATACTTGGGGCTGACGTTGCTGTGGCATATCATAATTAAGTCTCAGCACAGAGGATGAACCCGTCCCACCAGAGGCTTGCTAAGAGGTGGTAGCGGTGGAAGAGAGGCTTGATAAGAAGGTTGGTTGGGGCACCTGAAACAAAAATAGTAATCAACCAATAGTTTAAATTAGAATTACACGGAACAACACGGAACAAGGTGCGTTGGACATTACGATGTTAAAGCATGCAGAAGAAAACACGGAACACGACATCAAGTCTCTAGTTCCGAAAATCAATAAAATTGTCGAAATAACTGAACCTCCTTGATTTCCATGGCTGTGTGCCCATAGAATAAGTTTGTTTTAAAATTCACGTGACTTTTAAAGCTGTTAAATTTCATACAATAGTTTGGGTTAAAATGTGATCATCTTAAAAGCGACAGTACTATATTTCTTTTTTTCTCCGGCGCCGGTCGAGCTGGCTGCTGGTCACAACAGCTCCTGTCCTCTTACTTCTATTTATAACTTTCTTCCCCTACTCAAGATTATCTTTCTAGTGTTTTGTTAGTAGCATTAGTGTACACAACCTGTACACAGCTTTTACACAGTTTTTCTAAGTTTGGCGCAGTACAAACGCTGTTTTAAAGCTACGATTTGCGGCGGGGTCAGAGCGCGCATTGTTTACACCGCGGAGCAGGTGATTGCGCTGCGCAGCGCCGTAGTTCTGCCCAGAGACAGACACGAGATCACCGCTGAGGTGCTGGTGAAGTCCCGACGTGGGCGCCGCGCTGGAAATCTACAACGGGAGAAAACGAGACGCTTCGGGCCCGCTGTCCCCTCCGTCATCATGGGGAACGTGAGATCTCTCCCCAACAAGATCGACGAGCTCGCGGCGCTCAAACGGTACCAGCCGGAGTACAGAACGAGCAGCGTCCTGCTGGTCACGGAGACCTGGCTGACGTCACTCATCCCGGACTCGACTGTCGCACTGGGCAATTTTCATCTGCTACGTGCGGACAGAACGGAGAACAGCGGTAAGAGGAAGGGAGGGGGTCTGGCTGTGTTTGTGAACACCAGGTGGTGTATGCCACGACATTGCACTGTCAAAATGAAGCCGTGTAACAGAGACATTGAGCACATTGAGACATTTAATTCCATTAGCCTGCAAAGAAAGAAATCTGTCGGGACCCCTCACATCCTAAGTCCCATGTTCCAGTGGCTCCCATCAGGACACAGACTCCCTGATGCAGGACCCAAATAGGGGAAACACTGTATTCCCAGCAATAGTTATCTATGTGATTGCTGTCCTGTACAATGACGGCTTTTAATTGATCTTATTAGTAATATTAATTTTCCTGGATGCTTTTCCTTAATTGGCCTTCATGGATAAATAATAGAGACAAAGTGTTTTAAATTGAATTGATCAATACATTATAAATACCTGAAATACTTATGTACACATTATTCAAAGAAATAAATTAAAAAACAAATCTATGTTGTGAAGTTCACGTCTGAAAATATGTCAGTTGTATAAAAAACATTTGCCTGTTCCAACAACAAACGCTTGGCCCGACCGAGTCTATCCCGTTGTTGACCGCAGCCAGTATGGAAAGCATATGAACTACGCAGATGTGCCAACCTCAGCTGCATCCAGGACCCGCCATGTGTGCAGCTGCAGCTACTGTATTAATACTTATTATAACAAGAGGTGGTGTAATTAGCTACTACTGATCAAGTGACAATAGAGAACTGATAAAATACTAAGCTGAAGCAAATAAATGAGACAGGTTTTGTTCATTGGTCTGAAAGCCTGCCTTGTAAATGCTTTTTTTCATAAGTTTATGTTTAAGTTTATTTAACTTTTCACAACTGGATCTCCTTAGAGTTGGACAATATTCCCCTTTTCTCCTATTTGAAACGTTATTTTAATCTCAGATACTGTTAACGTGATTTTACTTCTGTGCAAATGTCTTTCTTTGACTCTAATTTATTTTACGAATGACTTTGAATTCTTGAAAGTCTTTGTTAAAACTTTACTTTTACGGTTAAACTTAAAACAGGGTTAAAATTAGACTATAGTACTACCCTAAAGCTGCTAACCCTAAACACTGGCTATTGTTGTTGTTTTAATTGTTGTTTATTGTCTTTCTGTGACATCACACATGCTAGAAACAGACCAGAGTTAAACAAGTGACTATAATTAGCTGTGACTGTGTTACAAGGTGAAACACTGAGAAGAATACGAGGTGGTGGAGCTTTTGTCTTTTCAGTCTGATAATGTTGGTGGCACAGGCTGCTACCATGTTTTGAACTGTTTCTCTGCACGTTGTTATTGTAAAATACATTTAAAAATGTGACTAACTCATGTAAATCACTAAACTCTACAGATACGTTGTGTGACGTTTATTTATTTTACAAACAGGGTTGTTAGGCACAACAAGGGATAATCAAATATGGAAATACAGATAAAAGTAAAATATAATAAGTCATAAAACCATGAACTTATGTTTAACCATCACGTTCAACGATTTTAAGTAATTGGTCAAATAATTTAGGTGAGGGAGTACAACCACCACAAGTTGCCCATGTAATGAATAATAAGAGATTTAAATCATTTCAGAGGCAAAGCATTCACAGTGTAGCTAAGGGCTGATAAACTATCTTAAAATGAATGTATTTGACTTTTGGGTGCAATCGTGAAGGAAAGATAGCTTGGAAATCATTTTCTTCACAGTGAATCTGAACCTTCCCATGAGTCGAACGAGTTGACGTCACAGTAAGTTTTTAATTTGAAGCAACAAAATTTGACAAAGTTAAAACTTTGTTTTATTACACTTTGTATCCAACAAAACAATAACACCCACTTTTAAGACAGGTAGAAGAGGAGTTCATCAAAGTACACGTAAATGTTTTTAAGTGTCAGAGATGGAAATTAATAAAGTTATTGTGTGTCTTTCACGGTGTAACCAGATAAAATCTGATTCTTTTGCTAATGGATCATCGCCCTGTGTTGCGTGTGGAGTCTCCGTCTATTACATGACTATAGTTAAAACAACAATACTTGTAAAGCTACTAATCTTAAACACTGGTTGCGGTCGTGTTTTAACTGTTTTTATACATTGGCAATTTTACGAATCGCTAGAGAAACCGTCCAGCTGCCCACCGAAAGTCACGTTCTTCTGGTCTTACGTTACACTCGGTACCTGATCGCGTTCATACCAATCACAATCGATGTTTCGCGTCTCTCCTCGTGTGGTCTGTATTTCAAAATAAGAGCCGTAACCAGAAGTTGACCCGAAAATATTTAAAATATTATTTAAAATGAGGAACGCTTCACGAATTTGCGTGTCATCCTTGCGCAGGGGCCATGCTAATCTTCTCTGTATCGTTCCAATTTTAGTATATGTGCTACCGAAGTAACACAACATCTCACTGCAACTCACCCCTACTTATAGGGGCTATGTCCATGAACACTCTGTGTTGTGGTGGCGCAGTATTGCTAAAACGTTTTAAGTGCCAAGCAACTAGTGGCTTTAACAGGCCAAGAAATATTGGTCTACGCAGCCATGGGTCATGTTTTGAGAGATCTGTTCGTCAGGACACATTCCTACCCCAGATTTACTGCAATCTTGTCCTGTCTTTGCGCACAGGAGCTCACGGGGCTCATGGGAAATTATTTAAATCAGGCCTTACGTCAGGCGCTCAGGATTGGAGGACTGCAGGTCACGGAACAAAAGACTCACTCATAGCTCCTCCTCCAACAACTGCCACCTGGAACCTCACGCAGAAATGAGGGTGGGGGGGAAGCGGTAGGGTGAGGGTGGGGGAGAGACACACACACACACACTCAGGCGGCACACGATCCATCCATCCATCCATTTTCTAACCCAGCTGGCTGTGGGCGAGAGGCAGGGTACACCCTGTCGCCAGTCCATCGCAGGGCAACACAGAGACAGACAAACCATTCACACACACACACACACTCACACCTACGGGCAATGGAGAGAGGCCAATCAACCTAATGCATGCTTTTGGACTGTGGAAGAAAGCCAGAGAACCTGAAGAGAACCCACGAGAAAACCCCCATCCTTCTCGTCAGCGCTGTACTCTGGCTTATACAACTAACCGCGAATATCAGACTGTGCGTGCTGAAGTATGGCAAGCCAAGAGGGTCACAAGAACGGCGTTTTTAAAACGCGTTTTGTCAGGTTGTGACGCGTCTCGTAACGCGTTTTGTCAGGTTGTGACGCGTTACGAGACGCGTCTCGGTTTTTTTCGAGACGCGTAACGAGATGCGTCTCGTTTGGTCTATGCAAATTTTTCCCCACCAACGTTTTCCCACCACCAATACATTCAAAGTGACTTCAGCCAATCACTGATGACTTGGAACAGTCAAAAGTAGTAGATGACTGATACTCACTGACAATGTGTAAACAGTGAAATAGAACTGAAAATAGCCCCTTCCTTGGCTATGTAAGAACATATTCACCAAGTGCTGTAGATAATAAAAGAAGATAATAAAATAAAGCTAAAAGTTTTTAGAACTGAAAATAGCCCCTTCCTTGGCTATGTAAGAACATATTCACCGAGTGCTGTAGATAACAAAACAAGATAATAAAATAAAGCTAAAAGTTTTAAGCACATGCTTATATTAAGCACATGCATGCTTAAAATATGAGTTTACAATTTTTTTTTTTATTTTAACAAAATGATAAGCTGAAGAGCATTCGGTGATTAAAAATAACAGATATGGTTCTGGTGGTACACCGCGAGTCAGGGGATTGTGTGTGGGAGTAACCATCAATGAGCAGTGCTTTGTGTGGTGTGTGAAGAGTAAATTGTGCTTGCTTTCTACAAAGGAAGTGCACCAAGAGGTGCTGTTATTTTGTGTCTCATTGCCTGCACAGTCTAATCTGAGCAGTAGACACATGAATGATATTGCTTGTAAATAAGTACAGGATTTAATTGGGCATTCAGTTAATTGGACTTGCTTGCAAGAAGGACTCTTAATTGATAAATAATTTAATTTGTGTTGCTATAAACTACAAAGTCTTTACCTTAGCCAAATGTGCATAGTTCATGCATCGGCCATCCTGTACGGTGTGGTCTGCTGGAGCAGCAGCATCACAGTGAGGGACAGGAAGAGACTGGACAGGATCATCAACAAGTCCAGCTCTGTCCTGGGCTGCACCCTGGACACGGTGCAGGAGGTGGGTGAGAGAAGGGTCCTGGCTAAACTCGCATCCATCATGGACCAGGACTCTCACCCACTGGAGGACTCACTGTCTGCTCTGGAGAGCAGCTTCAGTAGCAGACTGATTCACCCTCGCTGTGTAAAGGAGAGACATTGTAGATCCTTTCTACCTGCTGCTGTCAGACTGTACAATCAGAACTGTTGACTACGTCCCACTACAGTCACTCACCCACTGCATCAGTGGTTTATATAGCAACCTGCTCTGCACAATATTTGTGTAAATCTGTGAACGATCATATATATTCTAACCGGTACAAATCTTATACCCATTACTGTGCAATAACCCTGCAATGACCTCATACTCGCTCCAACTGTACTGTACTGCTTTGTACTGTGCCAACACAAACTGTTCTGTACCTGTATTCTCGCTCATCTGTACTGCTGTTGTGAGAAGTAATTTCCCCACTGCGGGACTATTAAAGGTTTTCTTATTCTTATTTCCCCATCTGGCAACACTGCACAATATTCACCTTTAAGTCCATAAATGCGCACGTCCCAGTGGCCACACTCGTCTCTCCTGGAGGTCCAATCTAGGTTTGGATGTCTGCCTCCATAAATCTGTGTGACCATCAGTTCCATTTCTTCAGTGAACCTGATAAGTGAGGATGAAATAGCAAAAGAAAATGGGGAGGTTACCCATTAATTCAATATAAATTAATCTGATTTTAGGCGTGTCTATAATAAACAGCAAAGTCCGGGCTACAACGCTATAAATGTCGGTCACGTGCATCAAAAACAGACGAAAATATGAAACAATCACCCGTTAGTGTAACGCTCTTCATTGCAGCCTCTCCCCCTGACCGTACGAAACTACTGAAGCCAGCTTGGACTTTTATCTTCTCGTTTTATTGGCCTGCAGGAAACAAATAACAAACATGTAGATGTATGTTTCCGTGTCTGCACTGCACAGCTCCCCCTCATCGGTGTATGCGGCAACGTGAGAGCCCAGCCAGCAAAACTTGCTAAACATAATTTACAAAGTTGGCGCCACACGGCAGCCATACAAGCATAAAGATGAGGTGCTTAAACAAGGTGGTGAGCATAGTCTAAAACAATGAAATAACAAAACCCATACCTGCATGTAGATGTAGGTTTCTGTGTCTGCACTCCACAGCTCCCCTGAATAAATTGACAGATAAACAAAATTGCTACAATACAACAAAACACAAATTTGCTAACATGCCAACACGAGGAGCTCAGGTCACCAAGCTAATCCTCGTAGGCAAAACCAAAAATTACCCAACAAATCTAAACAAATTATTACGAGAACGACGAGTAATGTAATATAATGAGCAGCAAATAATGCACAGCAAAAACAGGAACACAAACTGATTTCTGCAAGAAAATGTAAAAATAAATCAAGCGCCTTTCTCCACACAACCTACCCTCATCGGTGCATGCGGCAACATGAGACAGGACAGAAAGAGCAGGTAGTACGGAAACAAAAAAAGTTCAAAAAGTGCGGTGTGCAGTACGGAAAGTATTAGAGTGGACGAAATAAAAAAAAAAATCCAACAGATAAATTTCACAAATACAAATTTAAATTATTAAGCGATTAAAACAAAAAGATAATTTAATCTTAAAATGACATAAACCATTTACAAAAAAAAAAAAAACAACACAAAAAACTTCATTACACCAGCACGGGACAAATTTGTGGCTCTACCGCTACAATAATTTTTGCAACACAAATAAACTCCTCAAATAAAAGCCACTATTCTGAAAAAGGATCTAAGGACATGCGCCAAAGAATAGCATAGCATACGCCACCAATACGCGTGGCAAGTTATGATCTGATGAACGACGGACGCTAAGCTAATCGCTAGCTAAATGCTTTGTGTACACATTGCCATATAATAATATTACTGCTGTCCATATTACTGGCAAACACACTCCCTTTAAAAACAAAACTATTATATGTGCACACAATCTAAAGAAATAACAGAATTAGTTATTCGAATTAAACAATTATTTACTTTTTTCTTTTTGAGCTAGAGACTTCACGTAGTGCGTGTTTTCTTTGACAGGGTTTTTTTTAGACATGTAATGTCCGACACCGAATGAACACCGCGCAGCAGCGGCTTTAGCTTCACTTTAGCTTGAATCGTAGCGTCTAACACCAGGTAAAGCCGCTTGATTTCCTTACCAGATTCTTTTCATCCAGTAATTTGCTTCGGTTCTGAACACACTTCCTTATTTTCGCCCTTATCGCAATACTGGACAAACGGTACAAGTGTGCATATAAACCTGAGCAGGTAACTGAACCAATCAGCAGCGCTTATAATGTGATTGACAGAGTAGAGGAGCCAACCAGGTAGGCGTGACAACAGTTTCTGGTGACGTGCGCACAATCTAAACAACATCAAAACATGATGGACGCCAGTGTCAACTCTATCGTATATTGGCTCTACGATATCGTAGATCGTACAGACCCCAAAATGATGTATGATTATGATGTCTTTGAACAAAAATCCAGATCTGTCCAGTCATCTGTGTTACAACTTTCCATCCTGATGCCTAATGATGTTGGAGTGACGAAAACTCACATTGTCCCAAACTATCACATACTTTGGCGGGTGATCTCCACTCCGACCCCTCTCTTCTTCAGGGATGAGATCTCTGTAGAGAGTTTGTGATGTGTAAGCACACCATTGTCAGACATAGAACATAGTGTTGTGCTTCACCCATATATATACTTGCCAGTTGACGGTTAAGGAGATGCACCTTTGTTAGAGAAAGTCAAGTCACCTGAGAGCAATTTACCAAATCAGGACAGATTTAGAAAGAAACATATAATGGAGATGTACAGAAATATATTTGTCACATTATGACAACTCGGTCAACCATTTTGCAGTTAATGATTTATACGATGAACTAATGACTAGATGTTTTGAGGAGTAAGACTATTGCGCAGTGAACTATATAATACATTTTGATCAACATGACATAAACAATTGATAATGTAGCAAAGAGCTGGGAATTGCGCAGAATCATTTGAATGGATGTACCAAAGCATTTGCAACTGGTTCAAAGTGAAAAAAAGAGAAAAAAGAGAAACTGCTTGATGTGAAGATTGAACAAATAGTTTTGAGAATTTCACTCTGATCTGAGAATTGTACGAAAGCGACTGAGAAAGACTGTAAAGTACACAGTTTTATTGACAACATGATTAAGTAATTTGACTGTCTTGTTCATAGACAATGACACAAGGACTTGACATTCTGATGGCAATGCGATGAAGAGATGAACTAAAGATTTTGAGCAAGTTACAGGCTGTTGCAAGACATCCAGTGTTTGGCTGTTTGTACAAATTGTTTTGAGAAATGCACACACATATTTGCAAACTTCAATTCTGTTCTAAGAATTGAACTAAAGCGACTGAGAAAAACTGTAATATTGTGCCTGCATTTCCAGATCACACTTGCACAGATTTAATTGCTAAACTGGCAACAGAATGATCCGTTAGCAAAGTCCAACAACGTGTCTATACGGTAGATTTAACTAAATTAAATAACCTTAGGCGATAATATTTAAGGCTGCAGATACCGAAAAGGGCTGGAGCGCTGCGGGAGTTTACAGTCGGTGCAGTCGCCATTTTAAAAATATGAATATTTTTAAATTTTGACCAAAATGACAAGTTACGTTGTCAATAAACACATAAATACACATACAATAGATGTATCGTACATATGTCCTTTATTCATTCCAAACAATTCAGGCCATTTAAGTGATAAATATTGAAATTTACACGGAATTCACTACCCATCTGTCGTTGCTTGCGTCTCTAAACGTCAGTGTCCAACTGCAAACGGGGAACCCCCGTGACTGCGCGCCTTATATAGACTCGGTCGGGCCAAGCGTTTGTTGTTACCATGACATTGACTGACGCACGCGCTGACGTGCGTGAGCGAAAACGGCAAAATGTTTTTTATACAACTGACATATTTTCACATGTGAACTTCACAACATAGATTTGTTTTTAATTTATTTCTTTGAATAATATGTACATAAGTATTTCAGGTATTTATAATGTATTGATCAATTCAATTCAAAACACTTTATCTCTATTATTTATCCCTGAAGGCCATTAAGGTAAAGCAAGCATCCAGGAAAATTAATATTACTAATAAGATCAATTAAAAGCGTCATTGTACAGGACAGCATTCTGATGGATAACTACTGCTGGGATTACAGGGTTTCTCCTATTTGGGTCCTGCATCAGGGAGTCTGTGTCCTGATGGGAGCCACTGGAACATGGGACTTAGGATGTGAGGGGTCCCGACAGATTTCTTTCTTTGCAGGCTAATGGAATTAAACCAGGAGGTGACGGAGAAAGCGAGCACACTCAATAACAAAGTAGTAGAAGAGCCGCACAGTTGGCTTCCGTAAATTAAGACGTTGTACTGTAGCTTCAAGTCTGCTTGTACAAATCTCATCAGGACTTCCAGAAAAACAAAGAACATTTAAAGAAGAACAAATGTTGTATGAAAACTTGAAATGTAACTACAGACAAGTCAAAGCTACAATAGAGGAGTGGAACTACTGGTACTATTGTACATTTAGCCACAGTACAGTTATGCCTCTTCTTCAGTAGACGTGTCTGTGTAAATGTCTTCAATAAACCTAAACCCATTCTTGGTCAAATCTTAAAGCTTTTGTTTGAAGCAGAATCAAATCGACAAAATTAATGTCAAAACCAAAGTGACTGCGTGAAAAATGCAGCATGTCAAAACTCCAAGTCAAACCTCAAATTCACACTATGAAGAAACATATTGGTAATAAGACATTTTCTGTAGTATTACCTAATGAATACATCTCATGTTATTACCAACATCAGAATCACAACTGTTTTTTTTTCCTGTTCTCGGGAACAAACTTCATCCGCTGTCACGTTATTTTTCTTTATCACAGTTCAGATTCAGATGTATTGCAGCCAACGTTTTCTCCACCAAGTATTGAGTTTGTTCCCTTCCCTTTATCAAACAGTGAAACACACACTTGGCGTGTAATAATGCAAGCTGCAGAGTAGATCCATGTCCGTCTATAACCAGCAAATCCCGAGTAGGTGGCAGCTCACAGCCCACAACTTTAGGGAGTGCCTTCATCTGCGCTGCGAGGTTCTGTAGGGCGCAGTATCTGGAAGAAAAGAAAGGACACACGCAGCATCTTAAATGTTCCAAAGTAAGTCTTCACAACATGATGGCTGGGACTGAGCTTTTGCTTTCTTGCTGACCTGTAGATTTCCCCATTGCTGAGCTCCTCTGCAAGAGACGGAGGTGTTGGCTTAACATGAGGTTGGTTTATGCGCCTTATGATCTTGGTACTCCCCACAAAAACGGGTCCACAGCAGGAGTGTGATTTTTAAATGTTTTCAGAGTTAATGAACTAGAATAAACCAAGTAAATGTCAAATCTTAGCTCTGTTGTGCTGACACCAACCATTGGGTGAAAAAAAACAAGGTTTAAATTTGATTTATGCAAATATAGAAGATGAAATATTATCAGCGTTGAGTCTTTCACTCATGTCCACCGTGACACAAATGTGAACAAGTCTATAGCCTAAACAACCAACTACCACACAGACCTGTAAAGAACTGACCATGACATCTTCACAGACTGACTGGAGCTGGGCTGCATGTGCAACAAATAATCCAACATGTGCATGGCTTAGGTTAGATCTGGCAATAAAAGCATGTGACACCACGTGGTCCTACGCCAGTTAATGGAATGAACCCAGTGCCGTTTCAAACTGGTAAATGACAGACTTTCTAGAAACAAACGCAACATATGAACAATATACTGTTACAAGTACATACACACACAAACAAGACTTACGTACTGTGCATTACGATGCTGCATCACGGCTGCTAAAGTTGACTCCACCTCAGCCAATACTTGGGGCTGACGTTGCTGTGGCATATCATAATTAAGTCTCAGCACAGAGGATGAACCCGTCCCACCAGAGGCTTGCTAAGAGGTGGTAGCGGTGGAAGAGAGGCTTGATAAGAAGGTTGGTTGGGGCACCTGAAACAAAAATAGTAATCAACCAATAGTTTAAATTAGAATTACACGGAACAACACGAACAAGGTGCGTTGGACATTACGATGTTAAAAGCATGCAGAAGAAAACACGAACACGACATCAAGTCTCTAGTTCCGAAAATCAATAAAATTGTCGAAATAACTGAACCTCCTTGATTTCCATGGGCTGTGTGCCCATAGAATAAGTTTGTTTTAAAATTCACGTGACTTTTAAAGCTGTTAAATTTCATACAATAGTTTGGGTTAAAATGTGATCATCTTAAAAGCGACAGTACTATATTTCTTTTTTTCTCCGGCGCCGGTCGAGCTGGCTGCTGGTCACAACAGCTCCTGTCCTCTTACTTCTATTTATAACTTTCTTCCCCTACTCAAGATTATCTTTCTAGTGTTTTGTTAGTAGCATTAGTGTACACAACCTGTACACAGCTTTTACACAGTTTTTCTAAGTTTGGCGCAGTACAAATGCTGTTTTAAAGCTACGATTTGCGGCGGGGTCAGAGCGCGCATTGTTTACTCCGCGGAGCAGGTGATCGCGCTGCGCAGCGCCGTAGTTCTGCCCAGAGACAGACACGAGATCACCGCTGAGGTGCTGGTGAAGTCCCGACGTGGGCGCCGCGCTGGAAATCTACAACGGGAGAAAACGAGACGCTTCGGGCCCGCTGTCCCCTCCGTCATCATGGGGAACGTGAGATCTCTCCCCAACAAGATCGACGAGCTCGCGGCGCTCAAACGGTACCAGCCGGAGTACAGAACGAGCAGCGTCCTGCTGTTCACGGAGACCTGGCTGACGTCACTCATCCCGGACTCGACTGTCGCACTGGGCAATTTTCATCTGCTACGTGCGGACAGAACGGAGAACAGCGGTAAGAGGAAGGGAGGGGGTCTGGCTGTGTTTGTGAACACCAGGTGGTGTATGCCACGACATTGCACTGTCAAAATGAAGCCGTGTAACAGAGACATTGAGCACATTGAGACATTTAATTCCATTAGCCTGCAAAGAAAGAAATCTGTCGGGACCCCTCACATCCTAAGTCCCATGTTCCAGTGGCTCCCATCAGGACACAGACTCCCTGATGCAGGACCCAAATAGGGGAAACACTGTATTCCCAGCAATAGTTATCTATGTGATTGCTGTCCTGTACAATGACGCTTTTAATTGATCTTATTAGTAATATTAATTTTCCTGGATGCTTTTCCTTAATTGGCCTTCATGGATAAATAATAGAGACAAAGTGTTTTAAATTGAATTGATCAATACATTATAAATACCTGAAATACTTATGTACACATTATTCAAAGAAATAAATTAAAAACAAATCTATGTTGTGAAGTTCACGTCTGAAAATATGTCAGTTGTATAAAAAACATTTTGCCTGTTCCAACAACAAACGCTTGGCCCGACCGAGTCTATCCCGTTGTTGACCGCAGCCAGTATGGAAAGCATATGAACTACGCAGATGTGCCACCTCAGCTGCATCCAGGACCCGCCATGTGTGCAGCTGCAGCTACTGTATTAATACTTATTATAACAAGAGGTGGTGTAATTAGCTACTACTGATCAAGTGACAATAGAGAACTGATAAAATACTAAGCTGAAGCAAATAAATGAGACAGGTTTTGTTCATTGGTCTGAAAGCCTGCCTTGTAAATGCTTTTTTTCATAAGTTTATGTTTAAGTTTATTTAACTTTTCACAACTGGATCTCCTTAGAGTTGGACAATATTCCCCTTTTCTCCTATTTGAACGTTATTTTAATCTCAGATACTGTTAACGTGATTTTACTTCTGTGCAAATGTCTTTCTTTGACTCTAATTTATTTTACGAATGACTTTGAATTCTTGAAAGTCTTTGTTAAAACTTTACTTTTACGGTTAAACTTAAAACAGGGTTAAAATTAGACTATAGTACTACCCTAAAGCTGCTAACCCTAAACACTGGCTATTGTTGTTGTTTTAATTGTTGTTTATTGTCTTTCTGTGACATCACACATGCTAGAAACAGACCAGAGTTAAACAAGTGACTATAATTAGCTGTGACTGTGTTACAAGGTGAAACACTGAGAAGAATACGAGGTGGTGGAGCTTTTGTCTTTTCAGTCTGATAATGTTGGTGGCACAGGCTGCTACCATGTTTTGAACTGTTTCTCTGCACGTTGTTTATTGTAAAATACATTTAAAAATGTGACTAACTCATGTAAATCACTAAACTCTACAGATACGTTTGTGACGTTTATTTATTTTACAAACAGGGTTGTTAGGCACAACAAGGGATAATCAAATATGGAAATACAGATAAAAGTAAAATATAATAAGTCATAAAACCATGAACTTATGTTTAACCATCACGTTCAACGATTTTAAGTAATTGGTCAAATAATTTAGGTGAGGGAGTACAACCACCACAAGTTGCCCATGTAATGAATAATAAGAGATTTAAATCATTTCAGAGGCAAAGCATTCACAGTGTAGCTAAGGGCTGATAAACTATCTTAAAATGAATGTATTTGACTTTTGGTGCAATCGTGAAGGAAAGATAGCTTGGAAATCATTTTCTTCACAGTGAATCTGAACCTTCCCATGAGTCGAACGAGTTGACGTCACAGTAAGTTTTTAATTTGAAGCAACAAAATTTGACAAAGTTAAAACTTTGTTTTATTACACTTTGTATCCAACAAAACAATAACACCCACTTTTAAGACAGGTAGAAGAGGAGTTCATCAAAGTACACGTAAAATGTTTTAAGTGTCAGAGATGGAAATTATAAAGTTATTGTGTGTCTTTCACGGTGTAACCAGATAAAATCTGATTCTTTTGCTAATGGATCATCGCCCTGTGTTGCGTGTGGAGTCTCCGTCTATTACATGACTATAGTTAAAACAACAATACTTGTAAAGCTACTAATCTTAAACACTGGTTGCGGTCGTGTTTTAACTGTTTTTATACATTGGCAATTTTACGAATCGCTAGAGAAACCGTCCAGCTGCCCACCGAAAGTCACGTTCTTCTGGTCTTACGTTACACTCGGTACCTGATCGCGTTCATCCAATCACATCGATGTTTCGCGTCTCTCCTCGTGTGGTCTGTATTTCAAAATAAGAGCCGTAACCAGAAGTTGACCCGAAAATATTTAAAATATTATTTAAAATGAGGAACGCTTCACGAATTTGCGTGTCATCCTTGCGCAGGGGCCATGCTAATCTTCTCTGTATCGTTCCAATTTTAGTATATGTGCTACCGAAGTAACACAACATCTCACTGCAACTCACCCCTACTTATAGGGGCTATGTCCATGAACACTCTGTGTTGTGGTGGCGCAGTATTGCTAAACGTTTTAAGTGCCAAGCAACTAGTGGCTTTAACAGGCCAAGAAATATTGGTCTACGCAGCCATGGGTCATGTTTTGAGAGATCTGTTCGTCAGGACACATTCCTACCCAGATTTACTGCAATCTTGTCCTGTCTTTGCGCACAGGAGCTCACGGGGCTCATGGGAAATTATTTAAATCAGGCCTTACGTCAGGCGCTCAGGATTGGAGGACTGCAGGTCACGGAACAAAAGACTCACTCATAGCTCCTCCTCCAACAACTGCCACCTGGAACCTCACGCAGAAATGAGGGTGGGGGGGAAGCGGTAGGGTGAGGGTGGGGGAGAGACACACACACACACACTCAGGCGGCACACGATCCATCCATCCATCCATTTTCTAACCCAGCTGGCTGTGGGCGAGAGGCAGGGTACACCCTGTCGCCAGTCCATCGCAGGGCAACACAGAGACAGACAACCATTCACACACACACACACACTCACACCTACGGGCAATGGAGAGAGGCCAATCAACCTAATGCATGCTTTTGGACTGTGGAAGAAAGCCAGAGAACCTGAAGAGAACCCACGAGAAAACCCCCATCCTTCTCGTCAGCGCTGTACTCTGGCTTATACAACTAACCGCGAATATCAGACTGTGCGTGCTGAAGTATGGCAAGCCAAGAGGGTCACAAGAACGGCGTTTTTAAAACGCGTTTTGTCAGGTTGTGACGCGTCTCGTAACGCGTTTTGTCAGGTTGTGACGCGTTACGAGACGCGTCTCGGTTTTTTTCGAGACGCGTAACGAGATGCGTCTCGTTTGGTCTATGCAAATTTTTCCCCACCAACGTTTTCCCACCACCAATACATTCAAAGTGACTTCAGCCAATCACTGATGACTTGGAACAGTCAAAAGTAGTAGATGACTGATACTCACTGACAATGTGTAAACAGTGAAATAGAACTGAAAATAGCCCCTTCCTTGGCTATGTAAGAACATATTCACCAAGTGCTGTAGATAATAAAAGAAGATAATAAAATAAAGCTAAAAGTTTTTAGAACTGAAAATAGCCCCTTCCTTGGCTATGTAAGAACATATTCACCGAGTGCTGTAGATAACAAAACAAGATAATAAAATAAAGCTAAAAGTTTTAAGCACATGCTTATATTAAGCACATGCATGCTTAAAATATGAGTTTACAATTTTTTTTTTTATTTTAACAAAATGATAAGCTGAAGAGCATTCGGTGATTAAAAATAACAGATATGGTTCTGGTGGTACACCGCGAGTCAGGGGATTGTGTGTGGGAGTAACCATCAATGAGCAGTGCTTTGTGTGGTGTGTGAAGAGTAAATTGTGCTTGCTTTCTACAAAGGAAGTGCACCAAGAGGTGCTGTTATTTTGTGTCTCATTGCCTGCACAGTCTAATCTGAGCAGTAGACACATGAATGATATTGCTTGTAAATAAGTACAGGATTTAATTGGGCATTCAGTTAATTGGACTTGCTTGCAAGAAGGACTCTTAATTGATAAATAATTTAATTTGTGTTGCTATAAACTACAAAGTCTTTACCTTAGCCAAATGTGCATAGTTCATGCATCGGCCATCCTGTACGGTGTGGTCTGCTGGAGCAGCAGCATCACAGTGAGGGACAGGAAGAGACTGGACAGGATCATCAACAAGTCCAGCTCTGTCCTGGGCTGCACCCTGGACACGGTGCAGGAGGTGGGTGAGAGAAGGGTCCTGGCTAAACTCGCATCCATCATGGACCAGGACTCTCACCCACTGGAGGACTCACTGTCTGCTCTGGAGAGCAGCTTCAGTAGCAGACTGATTCACCCTCGCTGTGTAAAGGAGAGACATTGTAGATCCTTTCTACCTGCTGCTGTCAGACTGTACAATCAGAACTGTTGACTACGTCCCACTACAGTCACTCACCCACTGCATCAGTGGTTTATATAGCAACCTGCTCTGCACAATATTTGTGTAAATCTGTGAACGATCATATATATTCTAACCGGTACAAATCTTATACCCATTACTGTGCAATAACCCTGCAATGACCTCATACTCGCTCCAACTGTACTGTACTGCTTTGTACTGTGCCAACACAAACTGTTCTGTAGCTGTACTCTCGCTTATCTGTACTGCTGTTATGAGAAGTAATTTCTCCACTGCGGGACTATTAAAGGTTTTCTTATTCTTATTCAACTTTCGCCCCGGTGAAGTTACCTGCAAGTTCCCGCGTGGTAACTGGGCCAGATGTCAACCATTCTGGACAGCAGCAGGTGACAACAAAGGGCACAGGGACTTGAGTGGACCTACCTGAATCCATGGCTTGAATTTTCTTCACCGTTTTCATAAGTATCACTATGAATCTCTTAGTATGTATCCTATGCATGTCATAGCACGCAAATAAAGTGACAATGACAGTATCATAAATTAGCTGTATGCTTTGATAATATAGAAAATGACAAACATAAGCGATTGCCTCGGAGCAGTAGATTGTGTGTTTTTTGCAACCATCAACCTCTCATGAATTTTCAGACATGTAGCTCTTAACATAATAAATACACTGCACTAGAACGGTTGTGTGGCTTTACTAACAGGACAATAACTTATGATAAAGCGCAGTGCAAATTTTCAAAATATTTCTAGATGAACCATGTGTGATTCAAACCCACCAGATGCGCAAACCCGCAAGAAGAAAAGCTTCAAAGTCTGAACTCTCTCATTAGTATTGACCTTAATGTCTGACCAAAAGTTGAATGATTTATCCACACACTCTTTGGTCCCTTACGGTAATATGTTACAAAATTACGACAAATGTTCTCAAAAGCAAATCTACAGGAAGGATCACAGTAGGAGCACAAAGCTGCAGTTGTAGCTGTTTAATGGAAGGGACTGCAATCAGAACAATGCCCATGTAATGAATAATAAGAGATCTAAATCATTTCAGAGGCAAAGCATTCACAGTGTAGCTAAGGGCTGATAAACTATCTTAAAATGAATGTATTTGACTTTTGGTGCAATCGTGAAGGAAAGATAGCTTGGAAATCATTTTCTTCACAGTGAATCTGAACCTTCCCATGAGTCGAACGAGTTGACGTCACAGTAAGTTTTTAATTTGAAGCAACAAAATTTGACAAAGTTAAAACTTTGTTTTATTACACTTTGTATCCTCCTCATGGTGACCATGAGGAGGACAAGACCAGAGATTTTGAAGAAAAGGACAGTGACTCATCCTCAGAAGATGCCCTTGATGTGTATAAGTGAAAACAGAAGCAAGTTAATCACAATAGGGAAGTAACAAAAAATACATAATAATAACAATAAATAAATACAATACAAGGCTCCTTTATACACTCTCTCTTAGTTTTTCTGAGAGGAGGTTCTGTAAAGAATAGTTTAGCATGTGATGAATGACATTGAAGAAATTTTGTGCTGTCAACTGTCTGTGTTTAGCTCTTTCACTTAGAATCCAGTGAAATCTCGCCTTCCTAAGTCTTCCATTTCTTCTTTGTGGAGTTCCCTAAAGTTGGTGCAGCCTGACACTTCAGCCTCATCCAGGCAGCCTTCATGGAGCTCCTACCTGCCCCCCACAGAGTCACACCTACAGGACATACAATGGGTATCGTGAGCCGCCTAGACCACCTGGGGCCGTCGGCAGGAGATGGGCCTTTTACCCTGAACGATCGTCTTCCTGGAATAAAGGGAACGTGATTGGGAGCTGGTGATTGGGCGAGTGTCTTCCTGGTGGCTCTGACTCATGATCAGCTGTCACACAGCTGTCAGTGAGGAACACACAGATCAGATCAAATGTTCTACACTCTCACTAGATCTGGCCTGATGGATCAATACGATCATGTGCGATCATCATCATTCACCTGGTTCACATCAGATTTATAAATTATACATTATGTAATTACAAAGAAAAGATGTCAACACTGAACTGATCCTTTGAAAAGATTTTTATGTAACAAAAACATCAATTGAATTTGAAGCTTGAGAACATTGTCAACAGTAAAATTAAACTATGTACATTACAAATTTGTAACAAAATACTCTATTAAAATTAGCTAGATTTTCAAAATACACACAAAATATATATATAAGCAAAATTACACAAACTATATACAGGTGACACTATGCTGCACGTGAAGTTGGTGTCTCCTGCAGTCAGAAAAAAGATGAAAAGGAGTCACATGCATTGTCATGCACCTCACCTGCGCGACTGCTGGTCTGTAGAGAATAAAACAGGTCAGAGGTCAGACAGACGCTCCACTCACACAGGCAAATATAATCATCTAAAGACCTACATTTCGGGTCCAGTCGTCTCTTCTCTTTCAACCTGTCATCCACAGAGCGACCCTCCGATGTGGCACAGAAGAACTCTCCCCTGTAACGGCTGTGGCCATACCGTTTGTTCTTGGGCTGACCACAGCAGCGACAGCGGACATGCTGAAAGATCTTCCTCTCTTTAAGAGGGAGACTCCTCTCTCGCTGACGACGCAGCTCCTCCTCTCTAATCCTCCTCTGCCAGGCTGTGGAGCGAGGAAAAACGGCAGCAGAAGCAGGTGCAGGAGCAGCAGGCGCAGCAGCAGCGTCAGCGGCAGCGGCAGGAGCAGCAGCAGCAGCAGCAGCAGGTGATGGAGATGGCATGGTGGGTGGTAGTGGTGATTGTGTCAGAAGGAGCAGTGACGGTGGTGGAGGCTGCAGAGGTCATGGCAGGAAAGACGATCAGGTCATACAGGGCCCACGGTGTGTGGTTGCCAGCCCTGAGGGGTCTTCAGGTTGTGGGTGCTGCAACGGCCTCTGAGGTAGCACAGGGTTCCCCTTCAGAGACTGTGATGGGACATCCTGTGTACCAGCAGCAGGTCCGCCTGGTCTGAGGACAGTACTGAGGAGGAAGGTGGTGCTCATTCCCTTGCTCCTCTCTGTGTGCCTGGGTAAAAACAAACATCCCTTATCATGACAGGTTTCAATCATCTGCTGCCTCGTCTACAGTTCCAGTGAGGTGAGATGGATCCTACCACTTCTTCTGGTTGACATACATACATTGCGTCTTCTGGTTGACATTGTAGAGGTGGATGGAGGTGCTGGCCATCAGCGTGGGGCAGCTGACTACAACGTCCCGGATAGTGTTGCAGTCCCTCAGGACTACTACTGTCCTGGACCCCGCCCAGTGAACGTCCCTCACTGTGGACGTCACACAGCTCCATGATGATGGCCTCCACCAGCCTGCTGACTTTAGGGGACTGAGCAGCTTTGCCTAGAAAGGAACTGCACACAACCAGAACCCAGTGTTCAAGGACAGAACAGACATGAGGAGACACATTTAATATCTATGACTCATATCTATGATTTAAATCTTACCGCTGCACGCTGTCCATGCCGGCAATGCTGCTGGACCGCAAGCTCCTAAAGTGGCCTGTCACCAACTGGCGCGGGGGGGCAACTGGTGCCTTGTCATGATCCAGCAGCTTCTCCCACAAGGCGACGATCTCTCTGGCCTTTAGCTGCGTCACATACGTGTGATGACACAGCTCTACTAGGGCGTGGGCCAGAGCGGTGACGTGTTGGTACCCGCTACGTCCATCTGGGCCAAGTGCATCATGTAAATGCAAAAGAATAAATTACCCATGTACTTCTGGGTCAGCCGATTGAGGTAATTCTGCCGCCGGGCATCGTAGCTGCGCGGGACCAGCCTCTGGACTCCTTCCACTGAAGCTCTGCCGCGGTCTTCATTCCATCGTACCAGGCCCTCCAGCAAGTACACCTGAAAGTGCAGGGCACTGGCTGACGTGCCTGGAGACAGGGAGAGACAAAAAAATTCCACTATTTGGAAAACAATCTCAACTTCAACATCTCACAACAACACAACACTAGTAACAAGAAAAAAACTAAACAGCCGTTTGTTTCCCCTTTTGTTTCTCACCAGGTATGAAGCCGTTCAGGTGAAGGTGGAAGAACTCCAGTGAAGTGGATCCTCGGGCGCAGCGGTAGACGGGGAGCCGGATCCCTCCCTTGGTCAGCTCCCCCTGTAGAGCGCCACTCCCGGAGGATCCTGGATGCAGCTCAGGTGACGACGCTGCACGCTCCAAATCGCCTCCATCCTCTCACGGTGGATGAGGACGACGCCCAGATTGTTTTGCAGGTCCCAGAACTGATCCAGGAGCTCCTGGATCAGCCTCTCCGTCTCTGCCGCGCCGCGCGTGTAGCGGCGGCAGTGACGCACCAGCTCCTTGGCAGAGAGATGGATGTAGGAATCTCTGCCCTCCTCTGCGCGCTTGGCCTTCTCCAGCAGAGCCAGGTCGTCCTGGTCCCACAGGTAGATGGCGTAGGACAGCCGCGCCATGAACTGAGGGTACAGCTGGTGGCTCTCAGTGGTGACACCTCTGGCAAAGCGTTGCATAAGGTGCCACACGTCCAGCCTCACCACCAGCCGGTCCCACTCGGAGAACATGGCCGCCGCGTGCTTCCGGCCAGCGAGGGAGCAGCAGTCACGGTCCACGTACAGCACCGCTGGAGGGGCCACCTGGGCTTCTCGGTACCGCCGCATCAGCCCTGCGGCCAAGGGCAAAAGCCCATCCCCTTTGGCAGCCGTGAGGACGGACATGAGCACCTGGCAGCGGTGGAGAGCAGAGAACAAAAAGGTCAGTGATGCATTTCATACACGGTGAGGGGAAAGAAACTGATGCCCACCCCACACACACATACCTGTCCGTACTCGTTGCCCACGTTTGTCACCCACGCTGCAGTGCCCGCAGCTTTGCCAGCCAGCTTGGAGGTCATCTGGACGTGTGACAATAGGCAGAAAGAAAATGTAATCAGCACTGATGAATAAATAAATCACCAGTGTTCTCTGCTGATCCGTTATGACCCAGATTGACCTTCTTGGTAGATTCCATCTTCAGGATTTTGCCGAAGATAGACGTGACCCTGGCCTTGGTTGCCTCCAGCCTAGACAGGGCGTCCCTGACAAAGACAGAGAGGAGCCAGCCCACGGTGGGCACCGGGTGCAGGGGTGGGACAGTCACCGGCTGGACTGCTGCACCCGCTACGCCCAGCTTCTCCAGCACCCCGAGGTACGTTGCAGTGCAGGACATCCAGGTCTCTGTGTGGTCCTCCACCAGCTGTTTGCGGAGGCAGGTCGCACTGTTGCCCAAAGTCTGCTGTCTCATCTGCAAGATCACAGACTTGTGGCAGGACAGCCTGAAAGGGAGCACAACAAGTCAACGGTTGAAATCCTGACCCGACACGCCTCTTTACGTTTATATGTAGGCGTCTCACAGGCTCAGCACTTACTTGTAGGTGAGTACAGCTGGGAATTGATCCTGGTGACTCAGGTCCAACTGATTGATGATGTCTTGGGCCCAGGTGGCGATCTTCTTCCCACAGGAACGACATTCCAGGTACTCTGTGCCCATAAAGTACCAGCCGTCCCTGTCCAGTACCCTGCGCACCGTCTTGTAGAGTCCTGCGCCGGTCAGCTTCGTGTCACAGCTGGGGCACACAAGCCTGCACGCCCACATCTTGTAGGGCATCCACAGGAAGAACGGCCTCTGGAAGAAGCCGTGGGACGATTCAGGGGGCTGGGTGTAGAGCGGCCGGGCTCCGGGAGGGTACCACCAGAGGCGAAGGGTCGGTGGTGAGGACATGCTGGCCCCTGGCGTTCCTGGTGAACAGAGCCCGGCCCACCCAGTCCTGCTGCTCCTCCGGCAGAGTCTGCCTCCAGCTGTGAGGCAGCAGCTTCACCACAGGAACAGACAAAAGGTCAGCACAAACTGAACAATGTGAAGCACAGTGGGAGAGCTGCCCTGCAGAGGGAGGGGGGGCACTCACCTCTGAGCCAGTAACTGGCCCTAAGGGTTTAGGACAGCCCTCAGCTGCGGCTGGAGCTCTGGTCCTGTGCTGCACGGCGACGCCGCTGTCACCACTGGAAGGCAGGTCCAGGTCATCGACTGCTGCAGGAGTGGAGGCTGAAGATGGGACCTCTGCAAAAATAAATAAAAGTAATCAAACTCATGCAAAGACACAAAAGCGAGGCATGAGTGTCTAAGCTTGGGTGGTTAGGCTTTATGATCTACAGCTGACTACCAGCTAGAAGCAGAAGCGGTGGACTCTACAGGGTCCAGCAAACATCAACCTTACCTCATAGTGACCTTATAACGATCGATTACATACAGTTTTACACCATTAATCCATTGGAGGCTTCTGAATAACAGAAGAACAGCTATTATCAGGTCCAAACACATTCACCATAGGATCATTCACATTTGTTAAAGGGTTGTAACCACTGTGTGTGTGCGTGTGTGTTTGTGTGTGTGAGTGAACTCACGCTGAGTCTCCTCTGAGGGCTCGTCAGCAGCTGTTTCACACAAAAACAGACAAAGAAATAAGCTTTCAGAGACACGCATGCAGGCAGCAGGAAAGCAAACTGGGAGCAGAACACCTACTGTCAGATGGTGGGCACTGGGGCTGCTGGAAGGGATGCTGGTTCTTCTCCTGGTCCCGGCCCAGTATGTAGGTCTTTAAAGCATGCAGGTTGCTGCCTGGGATGCACTTCTTCTTCCTCAGCCACTGCACGTAGCTACAGTAACAACAACATCACTAACAACTGTGTGCGCGGTTGTTCCAGAAAGACTCAATGTCACTATTTCATCAGCACATGGTGTTTGTTGTCTGTGCACAGGCTTACGTCACACCCTATTTCCCCGTGGCCTCGTTCATGGAGGCGTAGGTCATGGCTCCGTGGGGGCCGAACCTCACCAACTTCTTGTCTTGGCTCCGGACAGACGTGGAACCCTCCGTGACACGGCGTCCCTCCACGGCTGACATCACCTCTGGGAACAGCTTGCTGTAGGTGGTGAGGGCATCCTGTGTAGCGGGAGAACAGAATATGTGTATTACGACAGAAATAGGAATTTCTTGATGATTGCTCTGATTGACCTGTGTGAGTTGGGATCCGTATAATAGTTCTAATGATGGCTCTACTTTTACTGTACTAGGATGAGTGAGATATTTCTGTGTTGTACTCCACAGCACCTTGTTGGCCATAAGTGGTGAGCTGGATGTGTCACCACTCTCCCGCTCCTTCTGGTGTGAGGCCAGCAGGGCCACAGCGTAGCCCACGTCGTGACTCAGGAGCCACTTGAAGGTCTGTCCCCGGTACTGCCCAAACTGGATCTCATATTGGCTGAGAAGCAGCTGGGAGCAGTGGGGATCTCCTCCTCCTTGCAGAATGCAAGGCACCGGCTGGATGGTGTTGAAGGCACTGGAGAAGTCAAAGAACATGATCCTCACAGTGCTGCCGGGCTTCTCTAGGTGAGAAAGAGCTCGATGTAGGAGGAAGATGACGGCGTCGTCTGCTCCTATGCCGTGTCGGTAGGCGAACTGCAGCGGGTCCAGGTAGGTTCCCACCGCAGAGCGGAGGTGACCCAGGACCAGTCTCTCCGGTGTCTTCATCAGGGGTGATGTCAGAGCCACTGGTCTGAAGCTGCTGGGGTCTTTGGCGTGCGGTGTCTTGGGCACTGGTACCACGCAGGAGGTCTTCCAGAGCTGTGGTACCACCCTCAGCTTGAGGCTCAGGTTGAGGACATGCTCCATAACTCCACACAATTCGCCTGCGCAGGACTTGAGGAGTCTGGAGCTGATGCCGTCTGGTCCAGCTGCTTTCCTGGCCTTGATCTTCCTGAGCTCACTTCTCACCTGGGTGCTGGAGAAGGATAGGGGTTGAGGGAGTGTCTCAGTGTGGTGTGAAGTGAGGGGGTGTTGTTGGTATGAGTCGCCAGTCGTCAGGGCTGAGGGTAGAGGGCTTTGTGTAAAGGTGTGAAGGGCTGTGGGGGCTGGTAATCCTGTGGTATGAGGTGACAAAAGGTTTGGAGGCAGCTGCTGGGAGGTGTGAGTGGGTGCTTGGTCAAACCTATTAAAGTATGAGTTCAGCTCGTTGACCCAGTTCGGGTCCCCCTCAGCCTGTGGATGTGGAGCTTTGAAGCCTGACATGGTTTTCAGGCTCCTCCACACCTCACTGACATTGTTCTGCTGCAGCTGCTCCTCCTTCTTCCTCCTGTAGCTGGACTTCCCCTCACGGATTTTCCTCCTCAGCTACAGGTCAGCAAGAAAGCAAAAGGTCAGTCTCAGCCATCATGTTGTGAAGACTTACTTTGGAACATTTAAGATGCTGCGTGTGTCCTTTCTCTTCTTCCAGAGACTGCGCCCTACAGAACCTCGCAGCGCAGATGAAGGCACTCCCTAAAGTTGTGGGCTGTGAGCTGCCACCTACTTGGGATTTGCTGGTTATAGACGGACATGGATCTACTCTGCAGCTTGCATTATTACACGCCAAGCGTGTGTTTCACTGTTTGATAATGGAAGGGAACAAACTCAATACTTGGTGGAGAAAACGTTGGCTGCAATACATCTGAATCTGAGCTGTGATAAAGAAAAATAACGTGACAGCGGATGAAGTTTGTTCCCGAGAACAGGAACAAAAAAACAGTTGTGATTCTGATGTTGGTAATAACATGAGATGTATTCATTAGGTAATACTACAGAAAATGTCTTATTAGCAATATGTTTCTTCATAGTGTGAATTTGAGGTTTGACTTGCTGCATTTTTCACGCAGTCACTTTGGTTTTGACATTAATTTTGTCGATTTGATTCTGCTTCAAACAAAAGCTCTAAGATTTGACCAAGAATGGGTTTAGGTTTATTGAAGACATTTACACAGACACGTCTACTGAAGAAGTGGCATAACTGTACTGTAGCTAAATGTACAATAGTACCAGTAGTTCCACTCCTCTATTGTAGCTTTGACTTGTCTGTAGTTACATTTCAAGTTTTTGTACAACATTTGTTCTTCTTTAAATGTTCTTTGTTTTTCTGGAAGTCCTGATGAGATTTGTACAAGCAGACTTGAAGCTACAGTACAACGTCTTAATTTACAGAAGCCAACTGTGCGGCTCTTAGCCTCCTTCTACTACTTTGTTATTGAGTGTGCTCGCTTTCTCCGTCACCTCCTGGTTTAATTCCATTAGCCTGCAAAGAAAGAAATCTGTCGGGACCCCTCACATCCTAAGTCCCATGTTCCAGTGGCTCCCATCAGGACACAGACTCCCTGATGCAGGACCCAAATAGGGGAAACACTGTATTCCCAGCAGTAGTTATCTATGTGAATGCTGTCCTGTACAATGACGTTTTTAATTGATCTTATTAGTAATATTAATTTTCCTGGATGCTTTTCCTTAATTGGCCTTCATGGATAAATAATAGAGACAAAGTGTTTTAAATTGAATTGATCAATACATTATAAATACCTGAAATACTTATGTACACATTATTCAAAGAAATAAATTAAAAACAAATCTATGTTGTGAAGTTCACGTCTGAAAATATGTCAGTTGTATAAAAAACATTTTGCCTTTTCCAACAACAAACGCTTGGCCCGACCGAGTCTATCCCGTTGTTGACCGCAGCCAGTATGGAAAGCATATGAACTACGCAGATGTGCCACCTCAGCTGCATCCAGGACCCGCCATGTGTGCAGCTGCAGCTACTGTATTAATACTTATTATAACAAGAGGTGGTGTAATTAGCTACTACTATTCAAGTGACAATAGAGAACTGATAAAATACTAAGCTATGTTTAAGTTTATTTAACTTTTCACAACTGGATCTCCTTAGAGTTGGACAATATTCCCCTTTTCTCCTATTTGAACGTTATTTTAATCTCAGATACTGTTAACGTGATTTTACTTCTGTGCAAATGTCTTTCTTTGACTCTAATTTATTTTACGAATGACTTTGAATTCTTGAAAGTCTTTGTTAAAACTTTACTTTTACGGTTAAACTTAAAACAGGGTTAAAATTAGACTATAGTACTACCCTAAAGCTGCTAAACCTAAACACTGGCTATTGTTGTTGTTTTAATTGTTGTTTATTGTCTTTCTGTGACATCACACATGCTAGAAACAGACCAGAGTTAAACAAGTGACTATAATTAGCTGTGACTGTGTTACAAGGTGAAACACTGAGAAGAATACGAGGTGGTGGAGCTTTTGTCTTTTCAGTCTGATAATGTTGGTGGCACAGGCTGCTACCATGTTTTGAACTGTTTCTCTGCACGTTGTTTATTGTAAAATACATTTAAAAATGTGACTAACTCATGTAAATCACTAAACTCTACAGATACGTTTGTGACGTTTATTTATTTTACAAACAGGGTTGTTAGGCACAACAAGGGATAATCAAATATGGAAATACAGATAAAAGTAAAATATAATAAGTCATAAAACCATGAACTTATGTTTAACCATCACGTTCAACGATTTTAAGTAATTGGTCAAATAATTTAGGTGAGGGAGTACAACCACCACAAGTTGCCCATGTAATGAATAATAAGAGATTTAAATCATTTCAGAGGCAAAGCATTCACAGTGTAGCTAAGGGCTGATAAACTATCTTAAAATGAATGTATTTGACTTTTGGTGCAATCGTGAAGGAAAGATAGCTTGGAAATCATTTTCTTCACAGTGAATCTGAACCTTCCCATGAGTCGAACGAGTTGACGTCACAGTAAGTTTTTAATTTGAAGCAACAAAATTTGACAAAGTTAAAACTTTGTTTTATTACACTTTGTATCCAACAAAACAATAACACCCACTTTTAAGACAGGTAGAAGAGGAGTTCATCAAAGTACACGTAAAATGTTTTAAGTGTCAGAGATGGAAATTATAAAGTTATTGTGTGTCTTTCACGGTGTAACCAGATAAAATCTGATTCTTTTGCTAATGGATCATCGCCCTGTGTTGCGTGTGGAGTCTCCGTCTATTACATGACTATAGTTAAAACAACAATACTTGTAAAGCTACTAATCTTAAACACTGGTTGCGGTCGTGTTTTAACTGTTTTTATACATTGGCAATTTTACGAATCGCTAGAGAAACCGTCCAGCTGCCCACCGAAAGTCACGTTCTTCTGGTCTTACGTTACACTCGGTACCTGATCGCGTTCATCCAATCACATCGATGTTTCGCGTCTCTCCTCGTGTGGTCTGTATTTCAAAATAAGAGCCGTAACCAGAAGTTGACCCGAAAATATTTAAAATATTATTTAAAATGAGGAACGCTTCACGAATTTGCGTGTCATCCTTGCGCAGGGGCCATGCTAATCTTCTCTGTATCGTTCCAATTTTAGTATATGTGCTACCGAAGTAACACAACATCTCACTGCAACTCACCCCTACTTATAGGGGCTATGTCCATGAACACTCTGTGTTGTGGTGGCGCAGTATTGCTAAACGTTTTAAGTGCCAAGCAACTAGTGGCTTTAACAGGCCAAGAAATATTGGTCTACGCAGCCATGGGTCATGTTTTGAGAGATCTGTTCGTCAGGACACATTCCTACCCAGATTTACTGCAATCTTGTCCTGTCTTTGCGCACAGGAGCTCACGGGGCTCATGGGAAATTATTTAAATCAGGCCTTACGTCAGGCGCTCAGGATTGGAGGACTGCAGGTCACGGAACAAAAGACTCACTCATAGCTCCTCCTCCAACAACTGCCACCTGGAACCTCACGCAGAAATGAGGGTGGGGGGGAAGCGGTAGGGTGAGGGTGGGGGAGAGACACACACACACACACTCAGGCGGCACACGATCCATCCATCCATCCATTTTCTAACCCAGCTGGCTGTGGGCGAGAGGCAGGGTACACCCTGTCGCCAGTCCATCGCAGGGCAACACAGAGACAGACAACCATTCACACACACACACACACTCACACCTACGGGCAATGGAGAGAGGCCAATCAACCTAATGCATGCTTTTGGACTGTGGAAGAAAGCCAGAGAACCTGAAGAGAACCCACGAGAAAACCCCCATCCTTCTCGTCAGCGC
The DNA here is from genome assembly GCF_900634795.4 of Betta splendens. Lineage (NCBI taxonomy): Eukaryota > Metazoa > Chordata > Actinopteri > Anabantiformes > Osphronemidae > Betta > Betta splendens. The sequence goes on along the minus strand of NC_040901.2, from coordinate 2,716,291 downwards.
TGTACTCTGGCTTATACAACTAACCGCGAATATCAGACTGTGCGTGCTGAAGTATGGCAAGCCAAGAGGGTCACAAGAACGGCGTTTTTAAAACGCGTTTTGTCAGGTTGTGACGCGTCTCGTAACGCGTTTTGTCAGGTTGTGACGCGTTACGAGACGCGTCTCGGTTTTTTTCGAGACGCGTAACGAGATGCGTCTCGTTTGGTCTATGCAAATTTTTCCCCACCAACGTTTTCCCACCACCAATACATTCAAAGTGACTTCAGCCAATCACTGATGACTTGGAACAGTCAAAAGTAGTAGATGACTGATACTCACTGACAATGTGTAAACAGTGAAATAGAACTGAAAATAGCCCCTTCCTTGGCTATGTAAGAACATATTCACCAAGTGCTGTAGATAATAAAAGAAGATAATAAAATAAAGCTAAAAGTTTTTAGAACTGAAAATAGCCCCTTCCTTGGCTATGTAAGAACATATTCACCGAGTGCTGTAGATAACAAAACAAGATAATAAAATAAAGCTAAAAGTTTTAAGCACATGCTTATATTAAGCACATGCATGCTTAAAATATGAGTTTACAATTTTTTTTTTTATTTTAACAAAATGATAAGCTGAAGAGCATTCGGTGATTAAAAATAACAGATATGGTTCTGGTGGTACACCGCGAGTCAGGGGATTGTGTGTGGGAGTAACCATCAATGAGCAGTGCTTTGTGTGGTGTGTGAAGAGTAAATTGTGCTTGCTTTCTACAAAGGAAGTGCACCAAGAGGTGCTGTTATTTTGTGTCTCATTGCCTGCACAGTCTAATCTGAGCAGTAGACACATGAATGATATTGCTTGTAAATAAGTACAGGATTTAATTGGGCATTCAGTTAATTGGACTTGCTTGCAAGAAGGACTCTTAATTGATAAATAATTTAATTTGTGTTGCTATAAACTACAAAGTCTTTACCTTAGCCAAATGTGCATAGTTCATGCATCGGCCATCCTGTACGGTGTGGTCTGCTGGAGCAGCAGCATCACAGTGAGGGACAGGAAGAGACTGGACAGGATCATCAACAAGTCCAGCTCTGTCCTGGGCTGCACCCTGGACACGGTGCAGGAGGTGGGTGAGAGAAGGGTCCTGGCTAAACTCGCATCCATCATGGACCAGGACTCTCACCCACTGGAGGACTCACTGTCTGCTCTGGAGAGCAGCTTCAGTAGCAGACTGATTCACCCTCGCTGTGTAAAGGAGAGACATTGTAGATCCTTTCTACCTGCTGCTGTCAGACTGTACAATCAGAACTGTTGACTACGTCCCACTACAGTCACTCACCCACTGCATCAGTGGTTTATATAGCAACCTGCTCTGCACAATATTTGTGTAAATCTGTGAACGATCATATATATTCTAACCGGTACAAATCTTATACCCATTACTGTGCAATAACCCTGCAATGACCTCATACTCGCTCCAACTGTACTGTACTGCTTTGTACTGTGCCAACACAAACTGTTCTGTAGCTGTACTCTCGCTTATCTGTACTGCTGTTATGAGAAGTAATTTCTCCACTGCGGGACTATTAAAGGTTTTCTTATTCTTATTCAACTTTCGCCCCGGTGAAGTTACCTGCAAGTTCCCGCGTGGTAACTGGGCCAGATGTCAACCATTCTGGACAGCAGCAGGTGACAACAAAGGGCACAGGGACTTGAGTGGACCTACCTGAATCCATGGCTTGAATTTTCTTCACCGTTTTCATAAGTATCACTATGAATCTCTTAGTATGTATCCTATGCATGTCATAGCACGCAAATAAAGTGACAATGACAGTATCATAAATTAGCTGTATGCTTTGATAATATAGAAAATGACAAACATAAGCGATTGCCTCGGAGCAGTAGATTGTGTGTTTTTTGCAACCATCAACCTCTCATGAATTTTCAGACATGTAGCTCTTAACATAATAAATACACTGCACTAGAACGGTTGTGTGGCTTTACTAACAGGACAATAACTTATGATAAAGCGCAGTGCAAATTTTCAAAATATTTCTAGATGAACCATGTGTGATTCAAACCCACCAGATGCGCAAACCCGCAAGAAGAAAAGCTTCAAAGTCTGAACTCTCTCATTAGTATTGACCTTAATGTCTGACCAAAAGTTGAATGATTTATCCACACACTCTTTGGTCCCTTACGGTAATATGTTACAAAATTACGACAAATGTTCTCAAAAGCAAATCTACAGGAAGGATCACAGTAGGAGCACAAAGCTGCAGTTGTAGCTGTTTAATGGAAGGGACTGCAATCAGAACAATGCCCATGTAATGAATAATAAGAGATCTAAATCATTTCAGAGGCAAAGCATTCACAGTGTAGCTAAGGGCTGATAAACTATCTTAAAATGAATGTATTTGACTTTTGGTGCAATCGTGAAGGAAAGATAGCTTGGAAATCATTTTCTTCACAGTGAATCTGAACCTTCCCATGAGTCGAACGAGTTGACGTCACAGTAAGTTTTTAATTTGAAGCAACAAAATTTGACAAAGTTAAAACTTTGTTTTATTACACTTTGTATCCTCCTCATGGTGACCATGAGGAGGACAAGACCAGAGATTTTGAAGAAAAGGACAGTGACTCATCCTCAGAAGATGCCCTTGATGTGTATAAGTGAAAACAGAAGCAAGTTAATCACAATAGGGAAGTAACAAAAAATACATAATAATAACAATAAATAAATACAATACAAGGCTCCTTTATACACTCTCTCTTAGTTTTTCTGAGAGGAGGTTCTGTAAAGAATAGTTTAGCATGTGATGAATGACATTGAAGAAATTTTGTGCTGTCAACTGTCTGTGTTTAGCTCTTTCACTTAGAATCCAGTGAAATCTCGCCTTCCTAAGTCTTCCATTTCTTCTTTGTGGAGTTCCCTAAAGTTGGTGCAGCCTGACACTTCAGCCTCATCCAGGCAGCCTTCATGGAGCTCCTACCTGCCCCCCACAGAGTCACACCTACAGGACATACAATGGGTATCGTGAGCCGCCTAGACCACCTGGGGCCGTCGGCAGGAGATGGGCCTTTTACCCTGAACGATCGTCTTCCTGGAATAAAGGGAACGTGATTGGGAGCTGGTGATTGGGCGAGTGTCTTCCTGGTGGCTCTGACTCATGATCAGCTGTCACACAGCTGTCAGTGAGGAACACACAGATCAGATCAAATGTTCTACACTCTCACTAGATCTGGCCTGATGGATCAATACGATCATGTGCGATCATCATCATTCACCTGGTTCACATCAGATTTATAAATTATACATTATGTAATTACAAAGAAAAGATGTCAACACTGAACTGATCCTTTGAAAAGATTTTTATGTAACAAAAACATCAATTGAATTTGAAGCTTGAGAACATTGTCAACAGTAAAATTAAACTATGTACATTACAAATTTGTAACAAAATACTCTATTAAAATTAGCTAGATTTTCAAAATACACACAAAATATATATATAAGCAAAATTACACAAACTATATACAGGTGACACTATGCTGCACGTGAAGTTGGTGTCTCCTGCAGTCAGAAAAAAGATGAAAAGGAGTCACATGCATTGTCATGCACCTCACCTGCGCGACTGCTGGTCTGTAGAGAATAAAACAGGTCAGAGGTCAGACAGACGCTCCACTCACACAGGCAAATATAATCATCTAAAGACCTACATTTCGGGTCCAGTCGTCTCTTCTCTTTCAACCTGTCATCCACAGAGCGACCCTCCGATGTGGCACAGAAGAACTCTCCCCTGTAACGGCTGTGGCCATACCGTTTGTTCTTGGGCTGACCACAGCAGCGACAGCGGACATGCTGAAAGATCTTCCTCTCTTTAAGAGGGAGACTCCTCTCTCGCTGACGACGCAGCTCCTCCTCTCTAATCCTCCTCTGCCAGGCTGTGGAGCGAGGAAAAACGGCAGCAGAAGCAGGTGCAGGAGCAGCAGGCGCAGCAGCAGCGTCAGCGGCAGCGGCAGGAGCAGCAGCAGCAGCAGCAGCAGGTGATGGAGATGGCATGGTGGGTGGTAGTGGTGATTGTGTCAGAAGGAGCAGTGACGGTGGTGGAGGCTGCAGAGGTCATGGCAGGAAAGACGATCAGGTCATACAGGGCCCACGGTGTGTGGTTGCCAGCCCTGAGGGGTCTTCAGGTTGTGGGTGCTGCAACGGCCTCTGAGGTAGCACAGGGTTCCCCTTCAGAGACTGTGATGGGACATCCTGTGTACCAGCAGCAGGTCCGCCTGGTCTGAGGACAGTACTGAGGAGGAAGGTGGTGCTCATTCCCTTGCTCCTCTCTGTGTGCCTGGGTAAAAACAAACATCCCTTATCATGACAGGTTTCAATCATCTGCTGCCTCGTCTACAGTTCCAGTGAGGTGAGATGGATCCTACCACTTCTTCTGGTTGACATACATACATTGCGTCTTCTGGTTGACATTGTAGAGGTGGATGGAGGTGCTGGCCATCAGCGTGGGGCAGCTGACTACAACGTCCCGGATAGTGTTGCAGTCCCTCAGGACTACTACTGTCCTGGACCCCGCCCAGTGAACGTCCCTCACTGTGGACGTCACACAGCTCCATGATGATGGCCTCCACCAGCCTGCTGACTTTAGGGGACTGAGCAGCTTTGCCTAGAAAGGAACTGCACACAACCAGAACCCAGTGTTCAAGGACAGAACAGACATGAGGAGACACATTTAATATCTATGACTCATATCTATGATTTAAATCTTACCGCTGCACGCTGTCCATGCCGGCAATGCTGCTGGACCGCAAGCTCCTAAAGTGGCCTGTCACCAACTGGCGCGGGGGGGCAACTGGTGCCTTGTCATGATCCAGCAGCTTCTCCCACAAGGCGACGATCTCTCTGGCCTTTAGCTGCGTCACATACGTGTGATGACACAGCTCTACTAGGGCGTGGGCCAGAGCGGTGACGTGTTGGTACCCGCTACGTCCATCTGGGCCAAGTGCATCATGTAAATGCAAAAGAATAAATTACCCATGTACTTCTGGGTCAGCCGATTGAGGTAATTCTGCCGCCGGGCATCGTAGCTGCGCGGGACCAGCCTCTGGACTCCTTCCACTGAAGCTCTGCCGCGGTCTTCATTCCATCGTACCAGGCCCTCCAGCAAGTACACCTGAAAGTGCAGGGCACTGGCTGACGTGCCTGGAGACAGGGAGAGACAAAAAAATTCCACTATTTGGAAAACAATCTCAACTTCAACATCTCACAACAACACAACACTAGTAACAAGAAAAAAACTAAACAGCCGTTTGTTTCCCCTTTTGTTTCTCACCAGGTATGAAGCCGTTCAGGTGAAGGTGGAAGAACTCCAGTGAAGTGGATCCTCGGGCGCAGCGGTAGACGGGGAGCCGGATCCCTCCCTTGGTCAGCTCCCCCTGTAGAGCGCCACTCCCGGAGGATCCTGGATGCAGCTCAGGTGACGACGCTGCACGCTCCAAATCGCCTCCATCCTCTCACGGTGGATGAGGACGACGCCCAGATTGTTTTGCAGGTCCCAGAACTGATCCAGGAGCTCCTGGATCAGCCTCTCCGTCTCTGCCGCGCCGCGCGTGTAGCGGCGGCAGTGACGCACCAGCTCCTTGGCAGAGAGATGGATGTAGGAATCTCTGCCCTCCTCTGCGCGCTTGGCCTTCTCCAGCAGAGCCAGGTCGTCCTGGTCCCACAGGTAGATGGCGTAGGACAGCCGCGCCATGAACTGAGGGTACAGCTGGTGGCTCTCAGTGGTGACACCTCTGGCAAAGCGTTGCATAAGGTGCCACACGTCCAGCCTCACCACCAGCCGGTCCCACTCGGAGAACATGGCCGCCGCGTGCTTCCGGCCAGCGAGGGAGCAGCAGTCACGGTCCACGTACAGCACCGCTGGAGGGGCCACCTGGGCTTCTCGGTACCGCCGCATCAGCCCTGCGGCCAAGGGCAAAAGCCCATCCCCTTTGGCAGCCGTGAGGACGGACATGAGCACCTGGCAGCGGTGGAGAGCAGAGAACAAAAAGGTCAGTGATGCATTTCATACACGGTGAGGGGAAAGAAACTGATGCCCACCCCACACACACATACCTGTCCGTACTCGTTGCCCACGTTTGTCACCCACGCTGCAGTGCCCGCAGCTTTGCCAGCCAGCTTGGAGGTCATCTGGACGTGTGACAATAGGCAGAAAGAAAATGTAATCAGCACTGATGAATAAATAAATCACCAGTGTTCTCTGCTGATCCGTTATGACCCAGATTGACCTTCTTGGTAGATTCCATCTTCAGGATTTTGCCGAAGATAGACGTGACCCTGGCCTTGGTTGCCTCCAGCCTAGACAGGGCGTCCCTGACAAAGACAGAGAGGAGCCAGCCCACGGTGGGCACCGGGTGCAGGGGTGGGACAGTCACCGGCTGGACTGCTGCACCCGCTACGCCCAGCTTCTCCAGCACCCCGAGGTACGTTGCAGTGCAGGACATCCAGGTCTCTGTGTGGTCCTCCACCAGCTGTTTGCGGAGGCAGGTCGCACTGTTGCCCAAAGTCTGCTGTCTCATCTGCAAGATCACAGACTTGTGGCAGGACAGCCTGAAAGGGAGCACAACAAGTCAACGGTTGAAATCCTGACCCGACACGCCTCTTTACGTTTATATGTAGGCGTCTCACAGGCTCAGCACTTACTTGTAGGTGAGTACAGCTGGGAATTGATCCTGGTGACTCAGGTCCAACTGATTGATGATGTCTTGGGCCCAGGTGGCGATCTTCTTCCCACAGGAACGACATTCCAGGTACTCTGTGCCCATAAAGTACCAGCCGTCCCTGTCCAGTACCCTGCGCACCGTCTTGTAGAGTCCTGCGCCGGTCAGCTTCGTGTCACAGCTGGGGCACACAAGCCTGCACGCCCACATCTTGTAGGGCATCCACAGGAAGAACGGCCTCTGGAAGAAGCCGTGGGACGATTCAGGGGGCTGGGTGTAGAGCGGCCGGGCTCCGGGAGGGTACCACCAGAGGCGAAGGGTCGGTGGTGAGGACATGCTGGCCCCTGGCGTTCCTGGTGAACAGAGCCCGGCCCACCCAGTCCTGCTGCTCCTCCGGCAGAGTCTGCCTCCAGCTGTGAGGCAGCAGCTTCACCACAGGAACAGACAAAAGGTCAGCACAAACTGAACAATGTGAAGCACAGTGGGAGAGCTGCCCTGCAGAGGGAGGGGGGGCACTCACCTCTGAGCCAGTAACTGGCCCTAAGGGTTTAGGACAGCCCTCAGCTGCGGCTGGAGCTCTGGTCCTGTGCTGCACGGCGACGCCGCTGTCACCACTGGAAGGCAGGTCCAGGTCATCGACTGCTGCAGGAGTGGAGGCTGAAGATGGGACCTCTGCAAAAATAAATAAAAGTAATCAAACTCATGCAAAGACACAAAAGCGAGGCATGAGTGTCTAAGCTTGGGTGGTTAGGCTTTATGATCTACAGCTGACTACCAGCTAGAAGCAGAAGCGGTGGACTCTACAGGGTCCAGCAAACATCAACCTTACCTCATAGTGACCTTATAACGATCGATTACATACAGTTTTACACCATTAATCCATTGGAGGCTTCTGAATAACAGAAGAACAGCTATTATCAGGTCCAAACACATTCACCATAGGATCATTCACATTTGTTAAAGGGTTGTAACCACTGTGTGTGTGCGTGTGTGTTTGTGTGTGTGAGTGAACTCACGCTGAGTCTCCTCTGAGGGCTCGTCAGCAGCTGTTTCACACAAAAACAGACAAAGAAATAAGCTTTCAGAGACACGCATGCAGGCAGCAGGAAAGCAAACTGGGAGCAGAACACCTACTGTCAGATGGTGGGCACTGGGGCTGCTGGAAGGGATGCTGGTTCTTCTCCTGGTCCCGGCCCAGTATGTAGGTCTTTAAAGCATGCAGGTTGCTGCCTGGGATGCACTTCTTCTTCCTCAGCCACTGCACGTAGCTACAGTAACAACAACATCACTAACAACTGTGTGCGCGGTTGTTCCAGAAAGACTCAATGTCACTATTTCATCAGCACATGGTGTTTGTTGTCTGTGCACAGGCTTACGTCACACCCTATTTCCCCGTGGCCTCGTTCATGGAGGCGTAGGTCATGGCTCCGTGGGGGCCGAACCTCACCAACTTCTTGTCTTGGCTCCGGACAGACGTGGAACCCTCCGTGACACGGCGTCCCTCCACGGCTGACATCACCTCTGGGAACAGCTTGCTGTAGGTGGTGAGGGCATCCTGTGTAGCGGGAGAACAGAATATGTGTATTACGACAGAAATAGGAATTTCTTGATGATTGCTCTGATTGACCTGTGTGAGTTGGGATCCGTATAATAGTTCTAATGATGGCTCTACTTTTACTGTACTAGGATGAGTGAGATATTTCTGTGTTGTACTCCACAGCACCTTGTTGGCCATAAGTGGTGAGCTGGATGTGTCACCACTCTCCCGCTCCTTCTGGTGTGAGGCCAGCAGGGCCACAGCGTAGCCCACGTCGTGACTCAGGAGCCACTTGAAGGTCTGTCCCCGGTACTGCCCAAACTGGATCTCATATTGGCTGAGAAGCAGCTGGGAGCAGTGGGGATCTCCTCCTCCTTGCAGAATGCAAGGCACCGGCTGGATGGTGTTGAAGGCACTGGAGAAGTCAAAGAACATGATCCTCACAGTGCTGCCGGGCTTCTCTAGGTGAGAAAGAGCTCGATGTAGGAGGAAGATGACGGCGTCGTCTGCTCCTATGCCGTGTCGGTAGGCGAACTGCAGCGGGTCCAGGTAGGTTCCCACCGCAGAGCGGAGGTGACCCAGGACCAGTCTCTCCGGTGTCTTCATCAGGGGTGATGTCAGAGCCACTGGTCTGAAGCTGCTGGGGTCTTTGGCGTGCGGTGTCTTGGGCACTGGTACCACGCAGGAGGTCTTCCAGAGCTGTGGTACCACCCTCAGCTTGAGGCTCAGGTTGAGGACATGCTCCATAACTCCACACAATTCGCCTGCGCAGGACTTGAGGAGTCTGGAGCTGATGCCGTCTGGTCCAGCTGCTTTCCTGGCCTTGATCTTCCTGAGCTCACTTCTCACCTGGGTGCTGGAGAAGGATAGGGGTTGAGGGAGTGTCTCAGTGTGGTGTGAAGTGAGGGGGTGTTGTTGGTATGAGTCGCCAGTCGTCAGGGCTGAGGGTAGAGGGCTTTGTGTAAAGGTGTGAAGGGCTGTGGGGGCTGGTAATCCTGTGGTATGAGGTGACAAAAGGTTTGGAGGCAGCTGCTGGGAGGTGTGAGTGGGTGCTTGGTCAAACCTATTAAAGTATGAGTTCAGCTCGTTGACCCAGTTCGGGTCCCCCTCAGCCTGTGGATGTGGAGCTTTGAAGCCTGACATGGTTTTCAGGCTCCTCCACACCTCACTGACATTGTTCTGCTGCAGCTGCTCCTCCTTCTTCCTCCTGTAGCTGGACTTCCCCTCACGGATTTTCCTCCTCAGCTACAGGTCAGCAAGAAAGCAAAAGGTCAGTCTCAGCCATCATGTTGTGAAGACTTACTTTGGAACATTTAAGATGCTGCGTGTGTCCTTTCTCTTCTTCCAGAGACTGCGCCCTACAGAACCTCGCAGCGCAGATGAAGGCACTCCCTAAAGTTGTGGGCTGTGAGCTGCCACCTACTTGGGATTTGCTGGTTATAGACGGACATGGATCTACTCTGCAGCTTGCATTATTACACGCCAAGCGTGTGTTTCACTGTTTGATAATGGAAGGGAACAAACTCAATACTTGGTGGAGAAAACGTTGGCTGCAATACATCTGAATCTGAGCTGTGATAAAGAAAAATAACGTGACAGCGGATGAAGTTTGTTCCCGAGAACAGGAACAAAAAAACAGTTGTGATTCTGATGTTGGTAATAACATGAGATGTATTCATTAGGTAATACTACAGAAAATGTCTTATTAGCAATATGTTTCTTCATAGTGTGAATTTGAGGTTTGACTTGAGTTTGACATGCTGCATTTTTCACGCAGTCACTTTGGTTTTGACATTAATTTTGTCGATTTGATTCTGCTTCAAACAAAAGCTCTAAGATTTGACCAAGAATGGGTTTAGGTTTATTGAAGACATTTACACAGACACGTCTACTGAAGAAGTGGCATAACTGTACTGTAGCTAAATGTACAATAGTACCAGTAGTTCCACTCCTCTATTGTAGCTTTGACTTGTCTGTAGTTACATTTCAAGTTTTTGTACAACATTTGTTCTTCTTTAAATGTTCTTTGTTTTTCTGGAAGTCCTGATGAGATTTGTACAAGCAGACTTGAAGCTACAGTACAACGTCTTAATTTACAGAAGCCAACTGTGCGGCTCTTAGCCTCCTTCTACTACTTTGTTATTGAGTGTGCTCGCTTTCTCCGTCACCTCCTGGTTTAATTCCATTAGCCTGCAAAGAAAGAAATCTGTCGGGACCCCTCACATCCTAAGTCCCATGTTCCAGTGGCTCCCATCAGGACACAGACTCCCTGATGCAGGACCCAAATAGGGGAAACACTGTATTCCCAGCAGTAGTTATCTATGTGAATGCTGTCCTGTACAATGACGCTTTTAATTGATCTTATTAGTAATATTAATTTTCCTGGATGCTTTTCCTTAATTGGCCTTCATGGATAAATAATAGAGACAAAGTGTTTTAAATTGAATTGATCAATACATTATAAATACCTGAAATACTTATGTACACATTATTCAAAGAAATAAATTAAAAACAAATCTATGTTGTGAAGTTCACGTCTGAAAATATGTCAGTTGTATAAAAAACATTTTGCCTTTTCCAACAACAAACGCTTGGCCCGACCGAGTCTATCCCGTTGTTGACCGCAGCCAGTATGGAAAGCATATGAACTACGCAGATGTGCCACCTCAGCTGCATCCAGGACCCGCCATGTGTGCAGCTGCAGCTACTGTATTAATACTTATTATAACAAGAGGTGGTGTAATTAGCTACTACTATTCAAGTGACAATAGAGAACTGATAAAATACTAAGCTGAAGCAAATAAATGAGACAGGTTTTGTTCATTGGTCTGAAAGCCTGCCTTGTAAATGCTTTTTTTCATAAGTTTATGTTTAAGTTTATTTAACTTTTCACAACTGGATCTCCTTAGAGTTGGACAATATTCCCCTTTTCTCCTATTTGAACGTTATTTTAATCTCAGATACTGTTAACGTGATTTTACTTCTGTGCAAATGTCTTTCTTTGACTCTAATTTATTTTACGAATGACTTTGAATTCTTGAAAGTCTTTGTTAAAACTTTACTTTTACGGTTAAACTTAAAACAGGGTTAAAATTAGACTATAGTACTACCCTAAAGCTGCTAAACCTAAACACTGGCTATTGTTGTTGTTTTAATTGTTGTTTATTGTCTTTCTGTGACATCACACATGCTAGAAACAGACCAGAGTTAAACAAGTGACTATAATTAGCTGTGACTGTGTTACAAGGTGAAACACTGAGAAGAATACGAGGTGGTGGAGCTTTTGTCTTTTCAGTCTGATAATGTTGGTGGCACAGGCTGCTACCATGTTTTGAACTGTTTCTCTGCACGTTGTTTATTGTAAAATACATTTAAAAATGTGACTAACTCATGTAAATCACTAAACTCTACAGATACGTTTGTGAGGTTTATTTATTTTACAAACAGGGTTGTTAGGCACAACAAGGGATAATCAAATATGGAAATACAGATAAAAGTAAAATATAATAAGTCATAAAACCATGAACTTATGTTTAACCATCACGTTCAACGATTTTAAGTAATTGGTCAAATAATTTAGGTGAGGGAGTACAACCACCACAAGTTGCCCATGTAATGAATAATAAGAGATTTAAATCATTTCAGAGGCAAAGCATTCACAGTGTAGCTAAGGGCTGATAAACTATCTTAAAATGAATGTATTTGACTTTTGGTGCAATCGTGAAGGAAAGATAGCTTGGAAATCATTTTCTTCACAGTGAATCTGAACCTTCCCATGAGTCGAACGAGTTGACGTCACAGTAAGTTTTTAATTTGAAGCAACAAAATTTGACAAAGTTAAAACTTTGTTTTATTACACTTTGTATCCAACAAAACAATAACACCCACTTTTAAGACAGGTAGAAGAGGAGTTCATCAAAGTACACGTAAAATGTTTTAAGTGTCAGAGATGGAAATTATAAAGTTATTGTGTGTCTTTCACGGTGTAACCAGATAAAATCTGATTCTTTTGCTAATGGATCATCGCCCTGTGTTGCGTGTGGAGTCTCCGTCTATTACATGACTATAGTTAAAACAACAATACTTGTAAAGCTACTAATCTTAAACACTGGTTGCGGTCGTGTTTTAACTGTTTTTATACATTGGCAATTTTACGAATCGCTAGAGAAACCGTCCAGCTGCCCACCGAAAGTCACGTTCTTCTGGTCTTACGTTACACTCGGTACCTGATCGCGTTCATCCAATCACATCGATGTTTCGCGTCTCTCCTCGTGTGGTCTGTATTTCAAAATAAGAGCCGTAACCAGAAGTTGACCCGAAAATATTTAAAATATTATTTAAAATGAGGAACGCTTCACGAATTTGCGTGTCATCCTTGCGCAGGGGCCATGCTAATCTTCTCTGTATCGTTCCAATTTTAGTATATGTGCTACCGAAGTAACACAACATCTCACTGCAACTCACCCCTACTTATAGGGGCTATGTCCATGAACACTCTGTGTTGTGGTGGCGCAGTATTGCTAAACGTTTTAAGTGCCAAGCAACTAGTGGCTTTAACAGGCCAAGAAATATTGGTCTACGCAGCCATGGGTCATGTTTTGAGAGATCTGTTCGTCAGGACACATTCCTACCCAGATTTACTGCAATCTTGTCCTGTCTTTGCGCACAGGAGCTCACGGGGCTCATGGGAAATTATTTAAATCAGGCCTTACGTCAGGCGCTCAGGATTGGAGGACTGCAGGTCACGGAACAAAAGACTCACTCATAGCTCCTCCTCCAACAACTGCCACCTGGAACCTCACGCAGAAATGAGGGTGGGGGGGAAGCGGTAGGGTGAGGGTGGGGGAGAGACACACACACACACTCAGGCGGCACACGATCCATCCATCCATCCATTTTCTAACCCAGCTGGCTGTGGGCGAGAGGCAGGGTACACCCTGTCGCCAGTCCATCGCAGGGCAACACAGAGACAGACAACCATTCACACACACACACACACACTCACACCTACGGGCAATGGAGAGAGGCCAATCAACCTAATGCATGCTTTTGGACTGTGGAAGAAAGCCAGAGAACCTGAAGAGAACCCACGAGAAAACCCCCATCCTTCTCGTCAGCGCTGTACTCTGGCTTATACAACTAACCGCGAATATCAGACTGTGCGTGCTGAAGTATGGCAAGCCAAGAGGGTCACAAGAACGGCGTTTTTAAAACGCGCTTTGTCAGGTTGTGACGCGTCTCGTAACGCGTTTTGTCAGGTTGTGACGCGTTACGAGACGCGTCTCGGTTTTTTTCGAGACGCGTAACGAGACGCGTCTCGTTTGGTCTATGCAAATTTTTCCCCACCCACGTTTTCCCACCACCAATACATTCAAAGTGACTTCAGCCAATCACTGATGACTTGGAACAATCAAAAGTAGTAGATGACTGATACTCACTGACAATGTGTAAACAGTGAAATAGAACTGAAAATAGCCCCTTCCTTGGCTATGTAAGAACATATTCACCAAGTGCTGTAGATAATAAAAGAAGATAATAAAATAAAGCTAAAAGTTTTTAGAACTGAAAATAGCCCCTTCCTTGGCTATGTAAGAACATATTCACCGAGTGCTGTAGATAACAAAACAAGATAATAAAATAAAGCTAAAAGTTTTAAGCACATGCTTATATTAAGCACATGCATGCTTAAAATATGAGTTTATAATTTTTTTTTTTATTTTAACAAAATGATAAGCTGAAGAGCATTCGGTGATTAAAAATAACAGATATGGTTCTGGTGGTACACCGCGAGTCAGGGGATTGTGTGTGGGAGTAACCATCAATGAGCAGTGCTTTGTGTGGTGTGTGAAGAGTAAATTGTGCTTGCTTTCTACAAAGGAAGTGCACCAAGAGGTGCTGTTATTTTGTGTCTCATTGCCTGCACAGTCTAATCTGAGCAGTAGACACATGAATGATATTGCTTGTAAATAAGTACAGGATTTAATTGGGCATTCAGTTAATTGGACTTGCTTGCAAGAAGGACTCTTAATTGATAAATAATTTAATTTGTGTTGCTATAAACTACAAAGTCTTTACCTTAGCCAAATGTGCATAGTTCATGCATCGGCCATCCTGTACGGTGTGGTCTGCTGGAGCAGCAGCATCACAGTGAGGGACAGGAAGAGACTGGACAGGATCATCAACAAGTCCAGCTCTGTCCTGGGCTGCACCCTGGACACGGTGCAGGAGGTGGGTGAGAGAAGGGTCCTGGCTAAACTCGCATCCATCATGGACCAGGACTCTCACCCACTGGAGGACTCACTGTCTGCTCTGGAGAGCAGCTTCAGTAGCAGACTGATTCACCCTCGCTGTGTAAAGGAGAGACATTGTAGATCCTTTCTACCTGCTGCTGTCAGACTGTACAATCAGAACTGTTGACTACGTCCCACTACAGTCACTCACCCACTGCATCAGTGGTTTATATAGCAACCTGCTCTGCACAATATTTGTGTAAATCTGTGAACGATCATATATATTCTAACCGGTACAAATCTTATACCCATTACTGTGCAATAACCCTGCAATGACCTCATACTCGCTCCAACTGTACTGTACTGCTTTGTACTGTGCCAACACAAACTGTTCTGTAGCTGTACTCTCGCTTATCTGTACTGCTGTTATGAGAAGTAATTTCCCCACTGCGGGACTATTAAAGGTTTTCTTATTCTTATTCAACTTTCTCCCCGGTGAAGTTACCTGCAAGTTCCCGCGTAGTAACTGGGCCAGATGTCAACCATTCTGGACAGCAGCAGGTGACAACAAAGGGCACAGGGACTTGAGTGGACCTACCTGAATCCATGGCTTGAATTTTCTTCACCGTTTTCATAAGTATCACTATGAATCTCTTAGTATGTATCCTATGCATGTCATAGCACGCAAATAAAGTGACAATGACAGTATCATAAATTAGCTGTATGCTTTGATAATATAGAAAATGACAAACATAAGCGATTGCCTCGGAGCAGTAGATTGTGTGTTTTTTGCAACCATCAACCTCTCATGAATTTTCAGACATGTAGCTCTTAACATAATAAATACACTGCACTAGAACGGTTGTGTGGCTTTACTAACAGGACAATAACTTATGATAAAGCGCAGTGCAAATTTTCAAAATATTTCTAGATGAACCATGTGTGATTCAAACCCACCAGATGCGCAAACCCGCAAGAAGAAAAGCTTCAAAGTCTGAACTCTCTCATTAGTATTGACCTTAATGTCTGACCAAAAGTTGAATGATTTATCCACACACTCTTTGGTCCCTTACGGTAATATGTTACAAAATTACGACAAATGTTCTCAAAAGCAAATCTACAGGAAGGATCACAGTAGGAGCACAAAGCTGCAGTTGTAGCTGTTTAATGGAAGGGACTGCAATCAGAACAATGCCCATGTAATGAATAATAAGAGATCTAAATCATTTCAGAGGCAAAGCATTCACAGTGTAGCTAAGGGCTGATAAACTATCTTAAAATGAATGTATTTGACTTTTGGTGCAATCGTGAAGGAAAGATAGCTTGGAAATCATTTTCTTCACAGTGAATCTGAACCTTCCCATGAGTCGAACGAGTTGACGTCACAGTAAGTTTTTAATTTGAAGCAACAAAATTTGACAAAGTTAAAACTTTGTTTTATTACACTTTGTATCCTCCTCATGGTGACCATGAGGAGGACAAGACCAGAGATTTTGAAGAAAAGGACAGTGACTCATCCTCAGAAGATGCCCTTGATGTGTATAAGTGAAAACAGAAGCAAGTTAATCACAATAGGGAAGTAACAAAAAATACATAATAATAACAATAAATAAATACAATACAAGGCTCCTTTATACACTCTCTCTTAGTTTTTCTGAGAGGAGGTTCTGTAAAGAATAGTTTAGCATGTGATGAATGACATTGAAGAAATTTTGTGCTGTCAACTGTCTGTGTTTAGCTCTTTCACTTAGAATCCAGTGAAATCTCGCCTTCCTAAGTCTTCCATTTCTTCTTTGTGGAGTTCCCTAAAGTTGGTGCAGCCTGACACTTCAGCCTCATCCAGGCAGCCTTCATGGAGCTCCTACCTGCCCCCCACAGAGTCACACCTACAGGACATACAATGGGTATCGTGAGCCGCCTAGACCACCTGGGGCCGTCGGCAGGAGATGGGCCTTTTACCCTGAACGATCGTCTTCCTGGAATAAAGGGAACGTGATTGGGAGCTGGTGATTGGGCGAGTGTCTTCCTGGTGGCTCTGACTCATGATCAGCTGTCACACAGCTGTCAGTGAGGAACACACAGATCAGATCAAATGTTCTACACTCTCACTAGATCTGGCCTGATGGATCAATACGATCATGTGCGATCATCATCATTCACCTGGTTCACATCAGATTTATAAATTATACATTATGTAATTACAAAGAAAAGATGTCAACACTGAACTGATCCTTTGAAAAGATTTTTATGTAACAAAAACATCAATTGAATTTGAAGCTTGAGAACATTGTCAACAGTAAAATTAAACTATGTACATTACAAATTTGTAACAAAATACTCTATTAAAATTAGCTAGATTTTCAAAATACACACAAAATATATATATAAGCAAAATTACACAAACTATATACAGGTGACACTATGCTGCACGTGAAGTTGGTGTCTCCTGCAGTCAGAAAAAAGATGAAAAGGAGTCACATGCATTGTCATGCACCTCACCTGCGCGACTGCTGGTCTGTAGAGAATAAAA
Source organism: Betta splendens (assembly GCF_900634795.4). NCBI lineage: Eukaryota > Metazoa > Chordata > Actinopteri > Anabantiformes > Osphronemidae > Betta > Betta splendens. The sequence continues at coordinate 2,699,286 of NC_040901.2, read as the reverse complement.
CAGGTCAGAGGTCAGACAGACGCTCCACTCACACAGGCAAATATAATCATCTAAAGACCTACATTTCGGGTCCAGTCGTCTCTTCTCTTTCAACCTGTCATCCACAGAGCGACCCTCCGATGTGGCACAGAAGAACTCTCCCCTGTAACGGCTGTGGCCATACCGTTTGTTCTTGGGCTGACCACAGCAGCGACAGCGGACATGCTGAAAGATCTTCCTCTCTTTAAGAGGGAGACTCCTCTCTCGCTGACGACGCAGCTCCTCCTCTCTAATCCTCCTCTGCCAGGCTGTGGAGCGAGGAACAACGGCAGCAGAAGCGGGTGCAGGAGCAGCAGGCGCAGCAGCAGCGGCAGCGGCAGGAGCAGCAGCAGCAGCAGCAGCAGGTGATGGAGATGGCATGGTGGGTGGTAGTGGTGATTGTGTCAGAAGGAGCAGTGACGGTGGTGGAGGCTGCAGAGGTCATGGCAGGAAAGACGATCAGGTCATACAGGGCCCACGGTGTGTGGTTGCCAGCCCTGAGGGGTCTTCAGGTTGTGGGTGCTGCAACGGCCTCTGAGGTAGCACAGGGTTCCCCTTCAGAGACTGTGATGGGACATCCTGTGTACCAGCAGCAGGTCCGCCTGGTCTGAGGACAGTACTGAGGAGGAAGGTGGTGCTCATTCCCTTGCTCCTCTCTGTGTGCCTGGGTAAAAACAAACATCCCTTATCATGACAGGTTTCAATCATCTGCTGCCTCGTCTACAGTTCCAGTGAGGTGAGATGGATCCTACCACTTCTTCTGGTTGACATACATACATTGCGTCTTCTGGTTGACATTGTAGAGGTGGATGGAGGTGCTGGCCATCAGCGTGGGGCAGCTGACTACAACGTCCCGGATAGTGTTGCAGTCCCTCAGGACTACTACTGTCCTGGACCCCGCCCAGTGAACGTCCCTCACTGTGGACGTCACACAGCTCCATGATGATGGCCTCCACCAGCCTGCTGACTTTAGGGGACTGAGCAGCTTTGCCTAGAAAGGAACTGCACACAACCAGAACCCAGTGTTCAAGGACAGAACAGACATGAGGAGACACATTTAATATCTATGACTCATATCTATGATTTAAATCTTACCGCTGCACGCTGTCCATGCCGGCAATGCTGCTGGACCGCAAGCTCCTAAAGTGGCCTGTCACCAACTGGCGCGGGGGGGCAACTGGTGCCTTGTCATGATCCAGCAGCTTCTCCCACAAGGCGACGATCTCTCTGGCCTTTAGCTGCGTCACATACGTGTGATGACACAGCTCTACTAGGGCGTGGGCCAGAGCGGTGACGTGTTGGTACCCGCTACGTCCATCTGGGCCAAGTGCATCCTGTAAATGCAAAAGAATAAATATCCACATCGTAACCAAAAAGACACAATAAAATGCTAGGTTATGTGTAATGTGTTACACTTACAGGGCCGTCACCCTCTGCGACATCCATTCCCGTCTCCACGGCGGATTCTTCCCGTGAGACGGGGTCGGTGTCATCTGAAGAAGCATCATCATCAGCAGCAGCAGCAGCAGCAGCCTGCTGGTCCTGCAGGAACTGGATGTCCTGCAGCTCCTCAAATCCCTCATCCTGTTCCTCCTCATCCACAACCTCCACGTCAGCCTCATCCAGGCCGTTGGGAGCATCTGGATCCCGGCCCAAATCCTCCAGCACGGCACCCGTCTGAGAAAACAGGTACTCCACCCCAATCAGCTCACCTGAAAGAAACACAAGGCGACATGAGTTTACATGTTTTCACTCATGTACTCATCACTCGGGGTGTGATGCTGTGACTTCCAGTCCACTACCTGTGTACTCTCCAGGCTGGGTGTATGTCTCCACCAGCGTCCTACCCATGTACTTCTGGGTCAGCCGATTGAGGTAATTCTGCCGCCGGGCATCGTAGCTGCGCGGGACCAGCCTCTGGACTCCTTCCACTGAAGCTCTGCCGCGGTCTTCATTCCATCGTACCAGGCCCTCCAGCAAGTACACCTGAAAGTGCAGGGCACTGGCTGACGTGCCTGGAGACAGGGAGAGACAAAAAAATTCCACTATTTGGAAAACAATCTCAACTTCAACATCTCACAACAACACAACACTAGTAACAAGAAAAAAACTAAACAGCCGTTTGTTTCCCCTTTTGTTTCTCACCAGGTATGAAGCCGTTCAGGTGAAGGTGGAAGAACTCCAGTGAAGTGGATCCTCGGGCGCAGCGGTAGACGGGGAGCCGGATCCCTCCCTTGGTCAGCTCCCCCTGTAGAGCGCCACTCCCGGAGGATCCTGGATGCAGCTCAGGTGACGACGCTGCACGCTCCAAATTGCCTCCATCCTCTCACGGTGGATGAGGACGACGCCCAGATTGTTTTGCAGGTCCCAGAACTGATCCAGGAGCTCCTGGATCAGCCTCTCCGTCTCTGCCGCGCCGCGCGTGTAGCGGCGGCAGTGACGCACCAGCTCCTTGGCAGAGAGATGGATGTAGGAATCTCTGCCCTCCTCTGCGCGCTTGGCCTTCTCCAGCAGAGCCAGGTCGTCCTGGTCCCACAGGTAGATGGCGTAGGACAGCCGCGCCATGAACTGAGGGTACAGCTGGTGGCTCTCAGTGGTGACACCTCTGGCAAAGCGTTGCATAAGGTGCCACACGTCCAGCCTCACCACCAGCCGGTCCCACTCGGAGAACATGGCCGCCGCGTGCTTCCGGCCAGCGAGGGAGCAGCAGTCACGGTCCACGTACAGCACCGCTGGAGGGGCCACCTGGGCTTCTCGGTACCGCCGCATCAGCCCTGCGGCCAAGGGCAAAAGCCCATCCCCCTTGGCAGCCGTGAGGACGGACATGAGCACCTGGCAGCGGTGGAGAGCAGAGAACAAAAAGGTCAGTGATGCATTTCATACACGGTGAGGGGAAAGAAACTGATGCCCACCCCACACACACATACCTGTCCGTACTCGTTGCCCACGTTTGTCACCCACGCTGCAGTGCCCGCAGCTTTGCCAGCCAGCTTGGAGGTCATCTGGACGTGTGACAATAGGCAGAAAGAAAATGTAATCAGCACTGATGAATAAATAAATCACCAGTGTTCTCTGCTGATCCGTTATGACCCAGATTGACCTTCTTGGTAGATTCCATCTTCAGGATTTTGCCGAAGATAGACGTGACCCTGGCCTTGGTTGCCTCCAGCCTAGACAGGGCGTCCCTGACAAAGACAGAGAGGAGCCAGCCCACGGTGGGCACCGGGTGCAGGGGTGGGACAGTCACCGGCTGGACTGCTGCACCCGCTACGCCCAGCTTCTCCAGCACCCCGAGGTACGTTGCAGTGCAGGACATCCAGGTCTCTGTGTGGTCCTCCACCAGCTGTTTGCGGAGGCAGGTCGCACTGTTGCCCAAAGTCTGCTGTCTCATCTGCAAGATCACAGACTTGTGGCAGGACAGCCTGAAAGGGAGCACAACAAGTCAACGGTTGAAATCCTGACCCGACACGCCTCTTTACGTTTATATGTAGGCGTCTCACAGGCTCAGCACTTACTTGTAGGTGAGTACAGCTGGGAATTGATCCTGGTGACTCAGGTCCAACTGATTGATGATGTCCTGGGCCCAGGTGGCGATCTTCTTCCCACAGGAACGACATTCCAGGTACTCTGTGCCCATAAAGTACCAGCCGTCCCTGTCCAGTACCCTGCGCACCGTCTTGTAGAGTCCTGCGCCGGTCAGCTTCGTGTCACAGCTGGGGCACACAAGCCTGCACGCCCACATCTTGTAGGGCATCCACAGGAAGAACGGCCTCTGGAAGAAGCCGTGGGACGATTCAGGGGGCTGGGTGTAGAGCGGCCGGGCTCCGGGAGGGTACCACCAGAGGCGAAGGGTCGGTGGTGAGGACATGCTGGCCCCTGGCGTTCCTGGTGAACAGAGCCCGGCCCACCCAGTCCTGCTGCTCCTCCGGCAGAGTCTGCCTCCAGCTGTGAGGCAGCAGCTTCACCACAGGAACAGACAAAAGGTCAGCACAAACTGAACAATGTGAAGCACAGTGGGAGAGCTGCCCTGCAGAGGGAGGGGGGGCACTCACCTCTGAGCCAGTAACTGGCCCTAAGGGTTTAGGACAGCCCTCAGCTGCGGCTGGAGCTCTGGTCCTGTGCTGCACGGCGACGCCGCTGTCACCACTGGAAGGCAGGTCCAGGTCATCGACTGCTGCAGGAGTGGAGGCTGAAGATGGGACCTCTGCAAAAATAAATAAAAGTAATCAAACTCATGCAAAGACACAAAAGCGAGGCATGAGTGTCTAAGCTTGGGTGGTTAGGCTTTATGATCTACAGCTGACTACCAGCTAGAAGCAGAAGCGGTGGACTCTACAGGGTCCAGCAAACATCAACCTTACCTCATAGTGACCTTATAACGATCGATTACATACAGTTTTACACCATTAATCCATTGGAGGCTTCTGAATAACAGAAGAACAGCTATTATCAGGTCCAAACACATTCACCATAGGATCATTCACATTTGTTAAAGGGTTGTAACCACTGTGTGTGTGCGTGTGTGTTTGTGTGTGTGAGTGAACTCACGCTGAGTCTCCTCTGAGGGCTCGTCAGCAGCTGTTTCACACAAAAACAGACAAAGAAATAAGCTTTCAGAGACACGCATGCAGGCAGCAGGAAAGCAAACTGGGAGCAGAACACCTACTGTCAGATGGTGGGCACTGGGGCTGCTGGAAGGGATGCTGGTTCTTCTCCTGGTCCCGGCCCAGTATGTAGGTCTTTAAAGCATGCAGGTTGCTGCCTGGGATGCACTTCTTCTTCCTCAGCCACTGCACGTAGCTACAGTAACAACAACATCACTAACAACTGTGTGCGCGGTTGTTCCAGAAAGACTCAATGTCACTATTTCATCAGCACATGGTGTTTGTTGTCTGTGCACAGGCTTACGTCACACCCTATTTCCCCGTGGCCTCGTTCATGGAGGCGTAGGTCATGGCTCCGTGGGGGCCGAACCTCACCAACTTCTTGTCTTGGCTCCGGACAGACGTGGAACCCTCCGTGACACGGCGTCCCTCCACGGCTGACATCACCTCTGGGAACAGCTTGCTGTAGGTGGTGAGGGCATCCTGTGTAGCGGGAGAACAGAATATGTGTATTACGACAGAAATAGGAATTTCTTGATGATTGCTCTGATTGACCTGTGTGAGTTGGGATCCGTATAATAGTTCTAATGATGGCTCTACTTTTACTGTACTAGGATGAGTGAGATATTTCTGTGTTGTACTCCACAGCACCTTGTTGGCCATAAGTGGTGAGCTGGATGTGTCACCACTCTCCCGCTCCTTCTGGTGTGAGGCCAGCAGGGCCACAGCGTAGCCCACGTCGTGACTCAGGAGCCACTTGAAGGTCTGTCCCCGGTACTGCCCAAACTGGATCTCATATTGGCTGAGAAGCAGCTGGGAGCAGTGGGGATCTCCTCCTCCTTGCAGAATGCAAGGCACCGGCTGGATGGTGTTGAAGGCACTGGAGAAGTCAAAGAACATGATCCTCACAGTGCTGCCGGGCTTCTCTAGGTGAGAAAGAGCTCGATGTAGGAGGAAGATGACGGCGTCGTCTGCTCCTATGCCGTGTCGGTAGGCGAACTGCAGCGGGTCCAGGTAGGTTCCCACCGCAGAGCGGAGGTGACCCAGGACCAGTCTCTCCGGTGTCTTCATCAGGGGTGATGTCAGAGCCACTGGTCTGAAGCTGCTGGGGTCTTTGGCGTGCGGTGTCTTGGGCACTGGTACCACGCAGGAGGTCTTCCAGAGCTGTGGTACCACCCTCAGCTTGAGGCTCAGGTTGAGGACATGCTCCATAACTCCACACAATTCGCCTGCGCAGGACTTGAGGAGTCTGGAGCTGATGCCGTCTGGTCCAGCTGCTTTCCTGGCCTTGATCTTCCTGAGCTCACTTCTCACCTGGGTGCTGGAGAAGGATAGGGGTTGAGGGAGTGTCTCAGTGTGGTGTGAAGTGAGGGGGTGTTGTTGGTATGAGTCGCCAGTCGTCAGGGCTGAGGGTAGAGGGCTTTGTGTAAAGGTGTGAAGGGCTGTGGGGGCTGGTAATCCTGTGGTATGAGGTGACAAAAGGTTTGGAGGCAGCTGCTGGGAGGTGTGAGTGGGTGCTTGGTCAAACCTATTAAAGTATGAGTTCAGCTCGTTGACCCAGTTCGGGTCCCCCTCAGCCTGTGGATGTGGAGCTTTGAAGCCTGACATGGTTTTCAGGCTCCTCCACACCTCACTGACATTGTTCTGCTGCAGCTGCTCCTCCTTCTTCCTCCTGTAGCTGGACTTCCCCTCACGGATTTTCCTCCTCAGCTACAGGTCAGCAAGAAAGCAAAAGGTCAGTCTCAGCCATCATGTTGTGAAGACTTACTTTGGAACATTTAAGATGCTGCGTGTGTCCTTTCTCTTCTTCCAGAGACTGCGCCCTACAGAACCTCGCAGCGCAGATGAAGGCACTCCCTAAAGTTGTGGGCTGTGAGCTGCCACCTACTTGGGATTTGCTGGTTATAGACGGACATGGATCTACTCTGCAGCTTGCATTATTACACGCCAAGCGTGTGTTTCACTGTTTGATAATGGAAGGGAACAAACTCAATACTTGGTGGAGAAAACGTTGGCTGCAATACATCTGAATCTGAGCTGTGATAAAGAAAAATAACGTGACAGCGGATGAAGTTTGTTCCCGAGAACAGGAACAAAAAAACAGTTGTGATTCTGATGTTGGTAATAACATGAGATGTATTCATTAGGTAATACTACAGAAAATGTCTTATTAGCAATATGTTTCTTCATAGTGTGAATTTGAGGTTTGACTTGGAGTTTTGACATGCTGCATTTTTCACGCAGTCACTTTGGTTTTGACATTAATTTTGTCGATTTGATTCTGCTTCAAACAAAAGCTCTAAGATTTGACCAAGAATGGGTTTAGGTTTATTGAAGACATTTACACAGACACGTCTACTGAAGAAGTGGCATAACTGTACTGTAGCTAAATGTACAATAGTACCAGTAGTTCCACTCCTCTATTGTAGCTTTGACTTGTCTGTAGTTACATTTCAAGTTTTTATACAACATTTGTTCTTCTTTAAATGTTCTTTGTTTTTCTGGAAGTCCTGATGAGATTTGTACAAGCAGACTTGAAGCTACAGTACAACGTCTTAATTTACAGAAGCCAACTGTGCGGCTCTTAGCCTCCTTCTACTACTTTGTTATTGAGTGTGCTCGCTTTCTCCGTCACCTCCTGGTTTAATTCCATTAGCCTGCAAAGAAAGAAATCTGTCGGGACCCCTCACATCCTAAGTCCCATGTTCCAGTGGCTCCCATCAGGACACAGACTCCCTGATGCAGGACCCAAATAGGGGAAACACTGTATTCCCAGCAGTAGTTATCTATGTGAATGCTGTCCTGTACAATGACGCTTTTAATTGATCTTATTAGTAATATTAATTTTCCTGGATGCTTTTCCTTAATTGGCCTTCATGGATAAATAATAGAGACAAAGTGTTTTAAATTGAATTGATCAATACATTATAAATACCTGAAATACTTATGTACACATTATTCAAAGAAATAAATTAAAAACAAATCTATGTTGTGAAGTTCACGTCTGAAAATATGTCAGTTGTATAAAAAACATTTTGCCTTTTCCAACAACAAACGCTTGGCCCGACCGAGTCTATCCCGTTGTTGACCGCAGCCAGTATGGAAAGCATATGAACTACGCAGATGTGCCACCTCAGCTGCATCCAGGACCCGCCATGTGTGCAGCTGCAGCTACTGTATTAATACTTATTATAACAAGAGGTGGTGTAATTAGCTACTACTATTCAAGTGACAATAGAGAACTGATAAAATACTAAGCTGAAGCAAATAAATGAGACAGGTTTTGTTCATTGGTCTGAAAGCCTGCCTTGTAAATGCTTTTTTTCATAAGTTTATGTTTAAGTTTATTTAACTTTTCACAACTGGATCTCCTTAGAGTTGGACAATATTCCCCTTTTCTCCTATTTGAACGTTATTTTAATCTCAGATACTGTTAACGTGATTTTACTTCTGTGCAAATGTCTTTCTTTGACTCTAATTTATTTTACGAATGACTTTGAATTCTTGAAAGTCTTTGTTAAAACTTTACTTTTACGGTTAAACTTAAAACAGGGTTAAAATTAGACTATAGTACTACCCTAAAGCTGCTAAACCTAAACACTGGCTATTGTTGTTGTTTTAATTGTTGTTTATTGTCTTTCTGTGACATCACACATGCTAGAAACAGACCAGAGTTAAACAAGTGACTATAATTAGCTGTGACTGTGTTACAAGGTGAAACACTGAGAAGAATACGAGGTGGTGGAGCTTTTGTCTTTTCAGTCTGATAATGTTGGTGGCACAGGCTGCTACCATGTTTTGAACTGTTTCTCTGCACGTTGTTTATTGTAAAATACATTTAAAAATGTGACTAACTCATGTAAATCACTAAACTCTACAGATACGTTTGTGAGGTTTATTTATTTTACAAACAGGGTTGTTAGGCACAACAAGGGATAATCAAATATGGAAATACAGATAAAAGTAAAATATAATAAGTCATAAAACCATGAACTTATGTTTAACCATCACGTTCAACGATTTTAAGTAATTGGTCAAATAATTTAGGTGAGGGAGTACAACCACCACAAGTTGCCCATGTAATGAATAATAAGAGATTTAAATCATTTCAGAGGCAAAGCATTCACAGTGTAGCTAAGGGCTGATAAACTATCTTAAAATGAATGTATTTGACTTTTGGTGCAATCGTGAAGGAAAGATAGCTTGGAAATCATTTTCTTCACAGTGAATCTGAACCTTCCCATGAGTCGAACGAGTTGACGTCACAGTAAGTTTTTAATTTGAAGCAACAAAATTTGACAAAGTTAAAACTTTGTTTTATTACACTTTGTATCCTCCTCATGGTGACCATGAGGAGGACAAGACCAGAGATTTTGAAGAAAAGGACAGTGACTCATCCTCAGAAGATGCCCTTGATGTGTATAAGTGAAAACAGAAGCAAGTTAATCACAATAGGGAAGTAACAAAAAATACATAATAATAACAATAAATAAATACAATACAAGGCTCCTTTATACACTCTCTCTTAGTTTTTCTGAGAGGAGGTTCTGTAAAGAATAGTTTAGCATGTGATGAATGACATTGAAGAAATTTTGTGCTGTCAACTGTCTGTGTTTAGCTCTTTCACTTAGAATCCAGTGAAATCTCGCCTTCCTAAGTCTTCCATTTCTTCTTTGTGGAGTTCCCTAAAGTTGGTGCAGCCTGACACTTCAGCCTCATCCAGGCAGCCTTCATGGAGCTCCTACCTGCCCCCCACAGAGTCACACCTACAGGACATACAATGGGTATCGTGAGCCGCCTAGACCACCTGGGGCCGTCGGCAGGAGATGGGCCTTTTACCCTGAACGATCGTCTTCCTGGAATAAAGGGAACGTGATTGGGAGCTGGTGATTGGGCGAGTGTCTTCCTGGTGGCTCTGACTCATGATCAGCTGTCACACAGCTGTCAGTGAGGAACACACAGATCAGATCAAATGTTCTACACTCTCACTAGATCTGGCCTGATGGATCAATACGATCATGTGCGATCATCATCATTCACCTGGTTCACATCAGATTTATAAATTATACATTATGTAATTACAAAGAAAAGATGTCAACACTGAACTGATCCTTTGAAAAGATTTTTATGTAACAAAAACATCAATTGAATTTGAAGCTTGAGAACATTGTCAACAGTTAAATTAAACTATGTACATTACAAATTTGTAACAAAATACTCTATTAAAATTAGCTAGATTTTCAAAATACACACAAAATATATATATAAGCAAAATTACACAAACTATATACAGGTGACACTATGCTGCACGTGAAGTTGGTGTCTCCTGCAGTCAGAAAAAAGATGAAAAGGAGTCACATGCATTGTCATGCACCTCACCTGCGCGACTGCTGGTCTGTAGAGAATAAAACAGGTCAGAGGTCAGACAGACGCTCCACTCACACAGGCAAATATAATCATCTAAAGACCTACATTTCGGGTCCAGTCGTCTCTTCTCTTTCAACCTGTCATCCACAGAGCGACCCTCCGATGTGGCACAGAAGAACTCTCCCCTGTAACGGCTGTGGCCATACCGTTTGTTCTTGGGCTGACCACAGCAGCGACAGCGGACATGCTGAAAGATCTTCCTCTCTTTAAGAGGGAGACTCCTCTCTCGCTGACGACGCAGCTCCTCCTCTCTAATCCTCCTCTGCCAGGCTGTGGAGCGAGGAACAACGGCAGCAGAAGCGGGTGCAGGAGCAGCAGGCGCAGCAGCAGCGGCAGCGGCAGGAGCAGCAGCAGCAGCAGCAGCAGCAGCAGCAGGTGATGGAGATGGCATGGTGGGTGGTAGTGGTGATTGTGTCAGAAGGAGCAGTGACGGTGGTGGAGGCTGCAGAGGTCATGGCAGGAAAGACGATCAGGTCATACAGGGCCCACGGTGTGTGGTTGCCAGCCCTGAGGGGTCTTCAGGTTGTGGGTGCTGCAACGGCCTCTGAGGTAGCACAGGGTTCCCCTTCAGAGACTGTGATGGGACATCCTGTGTACCAGCAGCAGGTCCGCCTGGTCTGAGGACAGTACTGAGGAGGAAGGTGGTGCTCATTCCCTTGCTCCTCTCTGTGTGCCTGGGTAAAAACAAACATCCCTTATCATGACAGGTTTCAATCATCTGCTGCCTCGTCTACAGTTCCAGTGAGGTGAGATGGATCCTACCACTTCTTCTGGTTGACATACATACATTGCGTCTTCTGGTTGACATTGTAGAGGTGGATGGAGGTGCTGGCCATCAGCGTGGGGCAGCTGACTACAACGTCCCGGATAGTGTTGCAGTCCCTCAGGACTACTACTGTCCTGGACCCCGCCCAGTGAACGTCCCTCACTGTGGACGTCACACAGCTCCATGATGATGGCCTCCACCAGCCTGCTGACTTTAGGGGACTGAGCAGCTTTGCCTAGAAAGGAACTGCACACAACCAGAACCCAGTGTTCAAGGACAGAACAGACATGAGGAGACACATTTAATATCTATGACTCATATCTATGATTTAAATCTTACCGCTGCACGCTGTCCATGCCGGCAATGCTGCTGGACCGCAAGCTCCTAAAGTGGCCTGTCACCAACTGGCGCGGGGGGGGCAACTGGTGCCTTGTCATGATCCAGCAGCTTCTCCCACAAGGCGACGATCTCTCTGGCCTTTAGCTGCGTCACATACGTGTGATGACACAGCTCTACTAGGGCGTGGGCCAGAGCGGTGACGTGTTGGTACCCGCTACGTCCATCTGGGCCAAGTGCATCCTGTAAATGCAAAAGAATAAATATCCACATCGTAACCAAAAAGACACAATAAAATGCTAGGTTATGTGTAATGTGTTACACTTACAGGGCCGTCACCCTCTGCGACATCCATTCCCGTCTCCACGGCGGATTCTTCCCGTGAGACGGGGTCGGTGTCATCTGAAGAAGCATCATCATCAGCAGCAGCAGCAGCAGCAGCCTGCTGGTCCTGCAGGAACTGGATGTCCTGCAGCTCCTCAAATCCCTCATCCTGTTCCTCCTCATCCACAACCTCCACGTTACATCAACAAGTAAATTTACCACATTTTGGTACGGGACAGTAGGTGGCGATAGTGCACATATTGTCTAACGCAAACTGCCCATAAACAAAAGCAAAGAAGAAGAAGAAGCAGGAGAAGAAGAAGAAGAAGAAGAAAGTTTTCGACAACGCTTCCAGGGGCCCGTTTCAAGAAGGTGGTTTTGTGGAAACTCTGAGTTTGTTAACCCCGAAATGAGGAAAACTCAGAGTTTTCGGTTTCAGAAAGCGAGGTTACTTAAACCTGTAAAGCGGGGTAAGTTTAAGCCCGTTTCAAGAAGCGAGGTAATCGAAACTCAGAGTCAGTTACTATGGCAACTTACTCTGTGAACCAAACCTGGTCGCGAGCAGGTTTTATTCGGGAAACCCAGAGTTTCCTTCGGTCTCCGCCCCTTTTTAAAGTGAACACTGTTTAAATGCCTCATTTAATCTTTCAGTACATTCATAGATTTCCCCTGTTTCCGTCGCACAGAGACCAAAATGTCCGTTTCTAGAGGATCCTGTAGATGAGGACGCTGTGTTAATTCACACGGCATTGAATTTACGCCGCGCGAGGATTTTGACGCCACGAGTTAATTTTCTGTCATATCGCCGTGCATATTTATTTTAGCGGTACCGTTTTTCTCGAGACTCCATACATACATTTATAATCTTATTCACCCATTCATCAAACACGTCACCCATCGTGGCCATGCTTTTACATCCGAACAGATTCTTTGTGTTGCGTTACGTTTTTTTTTTGCAAACGGTAGTTTTCTTTATAACATTGGAGATGCTGAGCACATTAGTGAAGCCACTCCTTGTAGAATAGTTTGATCTCAAGCGCTTTCCTTGACACAAACTCCTTAAAGCCATCAAAGAGGAGTTTCACAGAATTGCAGTTATTTATTTATGGTATTTAATTCGTTTCATTGAGGCTAATCTGAAAAATGATCAGTTAATAATATCTTGCTGTGATCTGAAATAAACTGATAAATGTGCAGGTACACTGACTACTCTTTCTACTGGTCACTGTAACTGACATCACATTGTTTACATCACCAAGATCATATGTGATGCTGCACATATCATAAACGTGAACTCATGAATATATAGTGAGTCACCCCTAAGTAACAGGCTGCACTGTGGTAAGTACATGTATGTCCTATACACTTATTTCAATGCATGCACTACACACTCACAGGAGCATTTCTATGCAGCACTAAAGTAATCTAAACTTTCTTCTAGGAGAGATTGACAGCTTTCTGCTGGAGATAGGGGTTAATGCCAGCCCACACTACTGACCCCTGACCCAGAACCTGAAACAGGCCCCCAGCAGCGCTTTAATGTGGCCCTGCAGCACAAGAGCCCGGGTGAAAATGACCATAGGCCTGTTGAAAGCACTTCTTCAGTGTCTACGTCACCTCAGGGTAAAACATGAGAGGCCTGTGACATTATTGTGGCATGTGTTGTTCTCCACATTATTGCAATTATTAGAGAGGAGCAACACCCTGCCCTACAAATACAAGACCCTGAGGAGACTCCTTCCATCATGGTAATCTGCAGAGTGGATGGACAGTCAGATGTCATTTGCTTTAATGTCTTAATCAACCATCACCACCACCAATAAAAGAAACTAAATAGATGCAAACCATTTTTTTTTCATTTCCTACAAATACAAAGGCAATTGTTAGATTTTATGATTCTTCCAATAATTCATACAATTCACCTTTAACTATACAATCATCTCCAGCTTGTGTTTGGGAATAGTTCCTTATTACTCTTACAGAATTGAACTCTGGCATTTACTGAACATCACTGACTGTGTGCATCTGTGCAGCAGAATGTGACTGACCTCCTCCTGCTGTTCTTCCACACTCTGGGGCAGAGTGGAGATAATAAAGTCACTATACTTGGAGATCAAGTTACATCCTTTAGGCTACGCAACACAAACATCAGAAATCATGTGATGAGGGCTACTCCCTTAGAGTGGAGAGGACGCGATGCTGCGAGAGAACGCGAGACTCTGCGAGAACAGCACGAGACATTCAACAAGGCGGCACGACACCGGTAGTAAACCACACTGCGACAAACTATCCGCCAATTTAAATAAATAACTACCTTATTTTACGGAAAATAATCCACCACCCTACCATTCTGGATAGCACCAAAGAAAGTTTCGAGTACATCGACGAGTGCTTCGAGCGTCTGGTAATGGGGAAAAAGGAGACGGCTCCCAACAAGCGTTCCCGTTCGTCTGAATCACCTGAGTCACCTGGAGCTAGCTCGGCGGATAAAAACATCACGGACATCCTGGAGTCAATCGAGAAAAAAATATCAAGCTTCGACGCACGTCTGGCGCTAGTGGAACTCCTCCACAAAGAGTTTATGGCCCTCCGCGACTCCCTGGAATTTAGCCAGCAGCAAGTGATTTCTCTCGCCACCGAGAACGAGGCCCTGAAAGGAACGGTGCAGTCCCTGACGGAGGATGTGGCTCAGCTAGCGGCCGAAAATAAAAACATAAAAGAAGGTATCATCGATCTGCAGGCCCGCAGCATGAGGGACAACCTGGTGTTCTCGTGGATTCCAGAACAGGCAGAGGAAAACACTGAAACCACAATTAAAACCTTCATTAAACAACAGATGAAGATTCCAGCGGAAGTTGTCGACAAGATGGCGTTCCACCGTTCGCATAGACTTGGAGGAAGACGACCGGATGGCCAGGGCCCTCGACCCATCGTTGCCAAGTTTCATGACTTTAAGCAGAAGGAACTGGTTAAGAGCCGGGGCAGACAGCTGAAGGGAACCGACTACAGCGTCAACGACCAGTTCCCCAAGGAGATCCTCGACCGCCGCCGCCGACTGTTCCCCATCCGTAAGAGGTTCATGGCAGAAGGCTGCAGGGCTGTCATCAGCGTCGACAAACTGTACGTCAACGGAGAGCTCTACCGGGACCGGGAAGCAACTCCGTGGCTCTACTAGCAGGTGGTATGTAAAAACAATGGTTTAATGTATAAGGTTTGTTAAAAAAAATAATAGATGCAATGCAACTATGTGTTATAACTTTACATCCAGTATTCAAACTCGTTCTCTCGCAGATGTTTCATGTAAATGTTTATTGTCATTCTAATGTCACTCACTCACTCACTTTGCAAAGCGCTCACCATACGTAATCACTCACTTTCCTTTCACTTTAATTTTCCTTCCCTTTACTCTTTTTCCTTCACCTACTTTCACTCCACACTGTCTACATCCTTTTTTCTATTCTTCTCCCACGTAGTCAGCCAGCTATGTAGCCCTCCAGCAGCCACACACAAACATCTACTGCACAGGGGAAACACGTGCACATACATAGATAACACACAACTCAGAATACACAGGTACTTAAGGTTAGCCACACACCTAAAGTCTGTCACACTACATACACATAAGACTAGTGATCCACAGCAGTCAGGTAAGATATGACACCACTGAAGATTGTCACTTGGAATGTACGTGGAATCAATAAGAAGGAGAAACGATTTAAAATATTTAACCATTTGAAAACCCTACAAGCAGACATTGTTTTACTACAGGAAACTCATATTCCCAAAATTATAAATTACACTCTGGCATCAGCAGAGTTCCCACATGCTTACTTAGCCGGTTTACAATTCTAAACAAAGAGGGGTCGCCATCCTGATAAATAAAAAGATTAACTTTACGCATAACGATACCATTGTAGATCCAGAAGGGAGATATATAATCATTAATATCTTGATAGGAAACATTGAATATTGCATAGCTAATGTGTATGGCCCTAATGCTGACGACCCCTCTTTCTTTCACAGCTTCTTCACATCACTGTCTGCTCACTCTGGTTCCAAACTTATAGTAGGAGGGGACTTTAATTTAGTATTTAACCCAGAGTTGGACAGGCTAAGCAAAGCTGTGAGCAACAGGAACTGGCAATCAGTACAGACCTTAAAACAGTACATGGATGACTTCGGTCTCTGTGACACATGGCGTTCTCTTCATCCTACTTCCAGGGAATATACCTTTTTCTCACCAGTTCACCACTCTCACTCCCGTATAGATTATATTTTAGTAAATAACTCAGTCTTACAAGATGTCTCTGACACCAATATTCACTCTATCACAATCAGTGATCATGCACCAATGTCCATTTCGTTGATTAAGACAGCCACACCATCAACCAGGAATTGGAGGTTTAATACATCATTACTCAATGATCAAGACTTCATCAGTTATGTCAGGAGAGAATGGAAAACCTTTATAGAAATCAACGATACACCGGAAATCTCACCCTGTGTTCTTTGGGAGACTGGGAAGGCAGTTATGCGTGGTAGAATTATTTCATATTCATCACACAAGAAAAAAAAAAGACATGTTACTTGAATTAGAATTAGAGCAAAAAATAAAATCTCTAGAGATTAAACATGCTGCCTCTCCAACCAATGATGTCCTAGAAGACCTAAAGAATCTAAAGCTGAAATTAAATAATATAATTGATTGCAAAACTCAGTTTCAGATAGACCAATTACGCTAGGAGAACTTTGACCATGCTAACAAATGTGGTAAATTTCTAGCTAACCAATTAAAAAATAATAAAGAGAAACAAATCATCCATTCAATAACTAATAAGGAAGGCAACATTACTCGTGATCCCCATGAAATAAATGATACCTTTAAAAACTTTTACCAAGAGTTATATACGTCCCAAATAGATCCACCCACCTCAGCCATAGAGGCGTTTCTGAATAAACTAGAACTGCCAAAGCTAAATGAAGAACAATCTACAACTCTAGACTCATTGTTATCTTTGGCAGAACTACATGAAGCTCTGCAGGAGATGCCCAATAAAAAAGCTCCAGGACCAGATGGATTCCCAACTGAATTTTATAAAGAGTTCTGGTCCATGCTGGCACCCAGCTTTTACAAAATGTTAGCTGAAATTAAACAACAACATTCATTACCCACAAATATGAATTCTGCCTTCATAAGCCTGCTCCAAAAACCAGGAAAAGACCCTACACTCCCATCGAGTTATAGACCAATTTCACTAATAAATGTAGATCTAAAAATAGTGTGTAAAGCACTTGCTAGAAGATTAGAAAAAATCACTCCATATATAATTCACTCTGATCAAACAGGCTTCATTAAAGGTAGACAGTCAACAAACAATATGAACAGACTAATTAATTTAATTGATTATGTCACCATCCATAAACTAGAGTCAGCCATCGTCTCCTTAGATGCAGAAAAAGCTTTCGATAGAGTAAACTGGAAGTTTCTTTTAGCCACTCTGCACAAATTCGGCATTGGGGAAACATTCATAGACTGGATCCAAATATTATACAACTCAGCAAACGCTGCAGTCAGAACAAACAACCAGATCTCACCAAGGTTTAATCTGCATAGAGGGACAAGACAGGGCTGCCCACTGTCCCCATCACTATTTGCAATATTTATTGAACCTCTAGCCGCAGCAATAAGACAGCATGAAGGAATTACTGGAATATCGACCAAATCAGTAAATCATAAAATAAGTTTATATGCTGACGATGTGTTACTGTTTCTCCTGGAGCCACAGACGTGGCTTCCTACAACTATCAGCCTCATAGATGAATTCTCAGGACTTTCAGAGTACTCTATTAACTGGACCAAATCAATAGTGCTACCACTTAACCTTAAGGTGACTAACATCTCTTCTACCACACTCCATTCAGGGAACATTAAATACTTGGGCATTGAATTGTCGTCTAGGCTATCAGAGCTTATTGATCTAAACTACAATCTATTATTAAAACAAATAGAAGCCAACCTCAAAAGATGGCAGTCCTTACCCATTTCACTTATGGGAAGAATTGCCACCATAAAAATGATGATCCTGCCAAAAATTAATTACATATTTTCAATGATTCCAACTCAGCCAGCCCAGGCGTGGTTTAAGACATTAGACTCCTACATCTCACAGTTTTTGTGGAAAACCAAGCCACCACGAATTAGTTTAAAAACTCTTCAAAAATCCAGACGCTGCGGCGGCCTAGAACTACCTAACTTCCACCACTATTTTCTTGCCAATAGACTGAACCATGTGCACAAATGGATAAAACCCATGCCAGCAGACTCCTCCTGGATAGACATTGAACAAACATTTTGTGGAAATATTAAAGTTGCAGATCTGCCCTTTATCAGCACCAAAATCAAACATCATAGTTGTTACCAGAACATTAGCATAAAAGCATCTCTGCAAGCCTGGTGGGAGTTTCTTAAAATTAATGGGTCTTCGCTTACTCTTTGCCAAAACACACCTCTCTGGAACAATCCAGACATCATACAAAACAAAAAGGCAATACACTTTCCAACTTGGCATATCAAAGGGATAACACATCTGAAACATGTTTTCACAAGAGACAAGTATACCTCTTTTGAAGAACTAGTGTCTCACTATGAAATCACTAGTGCCAATTTCTTAGAATACCAACAACTAAAGTCAATACTTAATGCAAAAAGTAAGAATACTGCCATCCACATGCAACCACCACCAGTAATAGAGCGATTTATTGATATATCAGGGAAAAGGACAGTATCCAAAATCTATATCTTAATTTCCAATGTAGACCAGACAGTGAGCCTTCCGATCTCTAAATGGGAAGCTAATCTCAATATCACCACTAATTACACGTTCTGGAATAACATATGTTCTAATTTATTCAGAATGACAAAAAATACAAATTTTACAACTAATACAATACAAAATTCTTCATAGAACTCACTATACAGGACAAAGGATGTTCCAAATGGGTCTCACAAACTCAAATATTTGCCCTCACTGTACAGATAACACAGCAGATAGATTCCTACATGCATTCTGGTCATGTTCACCTGTGCAGCAATTTGGCAAAGAGTATGTGAACACCTGTCAACCCAGTTAAGCTGTCCAATCCCAGCAGCCCCTGCACTTTGTCTTCTAGGAGATCTAAGTGGGCTTGATCTAGAGACAAACTCATCACACACACTTCTGCCCTCTGTATCGCAAAGAAAATCATCCTCATGAACTGGAAAACTAAAAAAAAAAAATTAAGCATTACTCAATACCTGAACAGCTTGTTAGATTATACCACCTTAGACACATTGTCTGCTTCATCAAATCAATGACCAAAACTATACTCTGATTGATTCCATTTCCAGGTAAGGATGCGTGGGGCTCGGGTGCTGCGTCATGTCTGGCACAGTGGTGGGGGGGTGACTAGTGGTTGGTGGTGCCTGCCTGCCTAAGGAACCGGGACAACGGGTTGGTGGACTCTGGGCTGGACGCATGGGTCCCCTGCGGCGGGGGTGTGGTGGCTGCTGAGACCGGCGGCCCTGTGCCGGGGTGGGACCATTTTGAGGGTTGGCGTGTGCCTGTCTCCGGGGAGCCGGAGGCGGGCCTCCCTGCCAGTGTGCGGGGGCGGACCTGGGGGTGGAGACCTGGGTGACCTGCGTCCGGGGGACTCCCTCTGGGGGTGCCTGCCTGTGCCCGGAGGGGTGTCTCTCCCCTGGGGCGCTGCCCCTGCTCGGGTGGGGCGCTGCTGCCTGCCCTAGCGGTCCGACGCCCTCTGGTAACTGCTCGGGCCTGTTGCAGGGGGGGTTGGCGGACTACTCAGGCTAGAACCTTCATTGGGCCCTGGGCGGAGGCTGGCCCTCAATGCACAACCGCAGAGTATGTGTGTGGGTTTGAAGTGTCCACACTACACGGGGCGAGCATGGGCATACTTGAGCGAGAGAATGGGTAAGTGTGAAAGAAGGGTGAGGATGGCTCTGGCTGTGCTGCGTGTGGCGCCTGGGCAGTAGTACTGCGGTCCCTGGGTCTCGGCTGTCCCTTCCTGGCTGAGGGTTGTGGGGGGTGGTGGGATAGGTAGCAGAGCCAGTCGGGAACCTGGCTCTGCGGACCCTGGTGCTCTGCTTCCCAACTACATTTCTCCGCATTCATCCACTTAGGTCTGCAAGGGGCGTCCTGCTGATGGAGGGACCGGGGCTACTGGGAAGTGGTTCCGTCCCTTCCAAGTGGGATGCTCTGCAGTTTTAATTGCATTAGTCATACACACTTGTCCAGGAATCTGGGGGCTCCTTCCGGGGGGGCCAGTAGACGGAGCCTTCCCAATGATGGCTCTGTCTGCTGGACCCCCCGGGGAATTGGGTATCTCCCAAAGTTCCTCATACTTAGCTACATACACATACATTTAGGGCCGGGGGTGGGCTCTTTCACTGGGGCCTGGGGCTGAGGCCAGTTGTGGCCTCGGCCACTGGCCCTGATGGAGAGATCACCGCCCAGTTTTAACTGCAAAAAGACATTTAGGGCGAGGGGGGGCACTGTCCGGGGGACACACCGTCAGCCAGCGGTTGTGCTCCTGGAGGTGTCACCCACCTTCAGTGCACTTTAGTTCCACACACTCACGTCCAAGCTGGGTTGCAGGGTTCTGGGGTACCTTTTTCTACTGCCCTCTGCCTCCCCCGGGTTGGGGGGGTTGGTCGGGGCTCGGGAGGAGCTGCGGTCCCTGCCTGGGGCCACATGGACGGCAGGCTGGAGACCTACCCTCCCCACGAATGTGATCAAGCGAATGGTGTGGGTGCGAGAATGTATCTGAGAGTGCATTGGTTCACGTATGATTGACTAGTTTGTTGCGAGAGAGTCTATGGTGTGTGTGTGTGTTGATGTGATGATGTGTGTTGCACATGTGGGTGGGTGTATGCGTCTGTGTTTGTGTGAGTTGGTATGCGTGTGGTGCGGTTGAAGTGTGGGGGGTCCGGTTTTTCGCCCGGGGTACGATGATCGTCTGCCTGGGTGGTCTCTTTTCTGCTGACCTCACCAATTGCTGGCCTTGTGCTGCAGGCCGCTGTAGCGCCAGGGGATGAGGTCGGGCCGATGGGGTAGGCCCCGCTCCGCCCATGTGGGGGTGGTGGACTGGGGGCGGGCCCCACTCTGGGCGCGGGGGCATCTTCTGGCGGGCTCCCTACGGACCGTGGGTCCTCGGGCTCTACTCTTTCGGGCTGTGGTGGAAATTTTCCATAAAGAAGTAGATGAGAGAGAGTTGTCCTTTTGTGCGATTTATTGAAATAATAAAGAAAATAAAAATAATGGGGAAAGCAAATAAAAAGCATGGATGTTGATCGTGCACATCAACAAACCAAAAACCAGCTGGGGAGATCAGTGCACACACCACGAAGGTGTGATGCAAAGAGCCCACGATCCTAAAGTTGCTTCTGCCTTTTAGCTTCTCTGTCCGACTAAGGTGGAATGTCTTTCTAACCCAATCAAATTACATGCACCATCTCCTCCCTGTCGCAGTGTGTGTGAAGATTTTTACTTTCTCACACCTGCATCGCTGACGTCCAACTATCTGTGAGAAAGGAGCACCAAGTCTCAACAGACAGAGACACAACTCCCCGACCTTGGGTTTGGGAGCTAGAGTTGAGAGTCTATCAGGCAGAGACAACCATTGAACAATGTAGGTCAAATGTCAAATGCATACAGTAAGACAAAACATAAGATATTAATTGCAGAACATAAGTCATAAATCATATAATAACTGCATAGAAGTAAGGAAGACACATAGAAATAAGGAAGAGACAATTTTCCCATAACACTCCCCCCTTTTGATTACACATTAATCAAACCATAAAGGAATAAAAATTGTCAACATCACATTCTGTAATAATAAAAGATCCTTGCAAATGAAACAATAAGGGTATTAACTCATCAAGATTCAAAATACACCTTCACATAAAATGGAAGTAACTAAGGGACAAAAGTTTGGGAGCTGTTTTTGGTGGGTAGTTAAACAAGAATAACCTCTGTATTGGCATGTGAAGAAAATAAGCTCATAATCATATTTGTATCAGATTATATTTTGTGATCAGATAGCCTAAGACCATTGTCAAAGTCATTACGTGAATTAGAGTTGGGGTTTTTGAACATAGTGCATTGTGTCATTTGATACGAGAGTGTTGCTGAGGTCGCACGCATGATGAGACCTCTAACCAGTGGAATAACGCAAAAACCAAACAAGAGAATCACAGCCATCACAAGGATGAAGGAAACAGCTGCGGACATGAGAACATTTTCCCGACATTTCATCTAGCCAATTCCAAGGAAAAAAAACCTATACCAGAGTTAGCTGAGATTCTGAAGGCCGTGTAGCGCCTTCGCCACAGTACCATTAGAATCAGTGTTATTCAGGATGTAAGTACAACATGCCTCTCCAAACATAACACAAACGCCTCTTTTCTCTGCTAACAACGTGTCTACGGCCATTCAATTGTAATGTAATAAAGATAATTAATGTATGATAGCCATACGTTTCCGGTGGGGTTCTGTTTCATATATTCTTAAGATAGATTTAATGCTTTCGGATCTTTAATTGTACATTTGCGTCTAGAGCGAATAGGAGATTCAGGGATTTAACCAGAATGATGATGCATATTTCCGCTTCTGTTGTCTTTCATCTGTAGATGAAGGATAAAAATTTTTGTAGCAGTGAATAAAGTGATTGTGAGCAAATTAAACACCAAGTCAACTTCAGGATATTTAAACTCAGTGTTGTTGTTGTTGTTGTGAATTTTCTCATTCAAAAGTAGTGTGTAAAGTTACATAGAAACATCATATGCTAAAGGCAACAATCCAAGTAACATAAAATGAAGTCTAACAAAGCATGTTTACAATTGATGTCTCATAACAATCTGCTTCTTCCTGTTTAACAGTAGCGTTAGATTGTTTCCAACCTGTGTGTTGATGTATTGCCAGTTCGTTGGAGTTCTTCAGGTTGTGATCAGCTGATCACAGAGACACTTGGGGTTCGTTATCACCGCCAGGTTTCCTCCCAATGTCGTCTGAGTCACTGTCACTCCCGTGATGTGAAGAGTCTACACGTCGTCCAGCGTCGCCAACTCAAGGCTGCTCGTGTGTGTGTTTTCTCAGGCGCGTTTGTGTGTAGATGTATGGGCTGATAGTGTGATTCACCGGCGCAGCTTTAGGCGGCGCTTGTC